>NW_015388626.1:10190-12591 GCF_001527695.2 Protobothrops mucrosquamatus | reverse complement strand
CCAAGCTCACGGTGTGCTATGGTGTTGGTCTGAGAAACATGGGCTTCTCAAACACAGTCCAAGGGTCCAACTATTTTGTTGATAGTTGAAGTCAATGCTTGGATGAGAAAATAGGAACCTTGCTAGTGGCCAAACCATAAGATATGAGTATCTTTAACTTAATCAATATGCAGTCTCTGAAGGAGAGAGGAAGGGTGATTTTCTCTTTTGCCTGTATGTATCTTGTTCTACTGATCAATGATCAGATTTGCTGAGCTGGATTCGAAAGATGTCAACGTCATATATTCCAACACATTCTGGCAAGGATCTTTGGGCATAGAAAAGGGGGAGCAGATATCTAGGGAAGGAAAAGAATATTATTTTCATAGATTCTCCCAAAATCTTTAAAGGTGATTAGGAAGGGGTGGGAAAATCTATCTCCATTCTTCCTCTTCCATGTAAATAAACCACATTCACATGGGTTGAAATATCAGAAAATTGTGGTGAGAAGCAGGAGAGACCCAGGAATAATAACAAGAGTCCTTAACTCAAGATCTTCTGAATGGCTAAAGTTTTCACTTCACACAGTTATTGTGTTTACTTATTTTTGTGCAAAATTATAACCCACCAAACAGAATGAACAAAAACACAAAGTAAATATTCAAGGTGAAAACTAACCAAGCTTACTTTATTTCTTGGTATTTAACCAGTGGAGTGAGCATAACTATATTGTTGATTGGCATACTAGAAGTCACTGCTCAGCTCTGATCTCAATCAGCTCACAAAATTGCAAAGAATTTAACATTTGACTCTCATGAGCCAGTATGGGCCAGCTCCAGAACACTATTATATTTAGCAGACCTGAGTAAACATGTTCTGAGAACTTAATAGCAATAGCAATAGCATTGCCCCATAGACCTTTACTTCAGTTTATAATGTCAGCATTATTTGCATATTGCCCCCAACAATCTGGGTCCTCGTTTTACCAACCTCGGAAGGATGGAAGGCTGAGTCAACTTTGAGACTGGTCAGAATCGAACTTCAGGCTGTGGGCAGAGTTTGCCTAGCAAACTGAACTTTAACCACTGCACCATCAGAACTCTGCACTTAACCTCTAAATACAGAGTTCAGTGTATCTCTAGTTGAGGTTGAATCTTCTAAATCATTTCAAATGGTTTTCTAGACGATTAGAGCTTTGAATCCTTACTATGTTTTTTACTTATAAAAGTATGAAAAGTTGAGACATGGAAGAGAGGGGATTTGATGAAACATTAAGGCTTAACTCAACTCAAGACCGTAAGACCTTCTAAAGTGGAAGTTTGCATCTTCTTCTTGGACTTTATTGGGCTGAGTTTGCCTTACTTTGGCCTCAGAGTTTCCATCCCTGCTGCGCTTTTATCCCATCTGTAATTGTATCCTCAAGAAAAGTAAACTGATTTAGCTCTTGACCTGGAGTTCTTGTTAGAGACAGGCAACTATCTCAGGAACTTTTCAGCAGCAATGTGGACAACAGAAAGTCAAATCTGGGTGAGATGGCTGTCTTACATGGGCTCCTCCTGCCATCTAGCGGCAACATCTTGATAGAACAAAAGAGGAATTAGCTGCCCGCCAGATGCAAGCCCAATGTTTTAATTTGAATTATAAAGTAGGGTGGCCAATGTTTTTCCGGCTGAAATCCACACTTGTCTCTTGAGAAATCTGTGAAGGGATACACTTTGAAAACTAGACTAAGACAACAAATGACTGGGGCCAGGAGAAAAAAATAATTCTGGATTTAAGATGAAACATTAACTCAAACTAAAAAGGAAATACCGGGAATAATATTGCAATGGGATTAAGATTATATATTTGTTGTTTTTTTAATTAAATGCTGTACATAGCCAAGAGTGAGATGGCTAGCTATACAAATATAATATGTAAATGTAAAGAAGACCAAATTAATGCCTACAGATACAGCAAGCAGCCTTAGAATTGACAATGAATATCACTGCTTTGTTATTTTAATCTGCTTTATTAGAGCGTCGCCCTGATTTATTTGTAGTTGTGCGTGCGTATCTTTATACTCTTTACATATTAAGTAAAATAATCTATCTGTAGCAGTGGCTAAAAATTTGTCGCCTAATCTTCTGACAAGGAATACATTGGACTGGTGGAAAGGATCTTCTATAAAGAAAACAGCAGTCAAGAATGGGAAGAGTAAGACTTGATAGAAGGACAATGAAAACCTTGTGTTAGATCGCGCAGGCAGTAAGACACGAGTCGAGTGACAGTCAGCTCTTGGTTTATTGGCAAGGCATAAGGTAAATCCGGACTGGCTCTCTGGGCCAGGGGAGCCCTCTTTTATGGGATTCCCCTGGCTTGTAATCACACAATTCCATTGGCTGGCAAGACCCTGTTGCTAGTTAGCCAACCAGCAACGGGC
>NW_015388626.1:4358-6750 GCF_001527695.2 Protobothrops mucrosquamatus | reverse complement strand
TGTTGCTAGTTAGCCAACCAGCAACGGGCATGAAACTGTATGCAGATGGAGAAGGGCAATCACCCTTAATGGGCGATCAATGGTGAAGGGCAATCACCCTTAATGGGCGATCAATGGTGAAGGGCAATCACCCTTAATGGGTGATCAGGATATGCATAGGGGATTAAGGGGGGGGGAATACAAAGAACACAACACCTTGGAAAAGATATTCCGACACCATGATCATTCTGTACCTACAAAGATCAGTACTGCAGCCAATGATTTTCCTTGTGACAATCTATGGAAATGTTTTGGACTTTGAAGAAGCAGTCTAGAAAGAATAGTGATGCTTTTTCAGCTTTGGTTTTAGAGAAGATAACGGACAGATAAAGAAAACAAACAAATGGGTGACAGAATAAATCAATCTGGAGTTCTGGTTCCAGGCACAAATGACCAATTATCGTATTTTGAGTAGCTTGTGTGAAACGTTAGCTCTCTTGAGAAGTCTGTAATTCTGGGAAAGGTAGAAAGAAAAAGAGGGTGACCAGCAGCAAGGCAGATGGGCTCAGTTATAGTAGTGATGAGTGCTATCATTGGAAAACTTCAAGAACCAGTTGTAGAACAGAGACGATCCTGGGTAAAATCTGCATAGAAAATAAGGGTTGTCCCTAACTTGACAGCATATACTGTATTATCATAGCTTCCTACTTATTTAGTGATTGGTCTCTTCTGCATTATTACAATTCAGCAACAACTCTTAGAGGACTTCAAGGGTGCATTTTGAATATCCAGCCATTTATTGGTCTATTCTGGACTATTCTTTTCTTTTAATAATCCTGTAATCTCTTGCATTGGGGTGGAGTCAGGAGGCTGAATGGAGGTCAAGAATTTATTAGCTGGATGCCCTTCCTGATGCCTCTGTGGAGGTCGCAGCATACTGTACCATTTGCTTAATAACTATCTGAAGTTATGACAGTGCTGAAGAAAGTGACTTATGTCCAGTCCTTGCACTTTTAATGATTGCAGGGGTCCCCACAGTCACTTGATCAAAATTCCAATGCTTGGCAACTGGCAATGTATTTATGATGGTTGCAATGTCTTAGGGTCATGTGATCACCATTTACAGTATTCCCACTGGGATCTTGTGACAGACCAAATTAATGGGGGAAGCTGGAGTCACTTAACGCAAAAAAGGTTGTGAAAGATGTGCCCAACCATGTAAAGGATGGGCACAACTCATTTAATGATCATATTGATGGAAGTTCCAGTGCAAATTGTTGTCATAAGTTGAGGATTACCTCTCTTTGACGCTGAGGTTGACTCATCCTTCCATCCTTCCGAGGTCAGTAAAATGAGGACCCAGATTGTTGGGGGCCAGATGCCAACTCTGTAAACCGCTTAGAGAGGGTTGTAAAGCACTGTGAAGTGGTATATAAGTCTAAGTGCTATAAGGAAGGAAGGAAGGAAGGAAGGAAGGAAGGAAGGAAGGAAGGAAGGAAGGAAGGAAGGAAGGAAGGAAGGAAGGAAGGAAGGAAGGAAGGAAGGAAGGAAGGAAGGAAGGAGCCATGGTGTTGCAGTGGTTAGAATGAAGAATTGCAAGAAAACTCTGCCCATTGCCAGCAATTCGATCCTGACTGGTTCAAGGTTGACTCAGCCTTCCATCCTTCCGAGGTCAGTAAAATGAGGACCCAGATGGTTGGGGGCAATAGGCTGATTCTGTAAACTGCTTAGAGAGGGCTGTAAAGCACTGTGAAGTGGTATATGAGTCTAAGTGCTAATGCTATTGTTACTGTGTAGTTAGGCAAATGTACCTTTAGCAATTCGTCATTCTAAGACTAAGCTATTTACTTCCAGGACAAAATGATGCTACTGAAACTCATATGTCAGTTTTGGTTTTTCTCCGATCCAAGAGAAAATATGCTTTAGACTTAAAAGTTTTATCTTTGCCTCCATGTACTGTCAAGGGCTTTGGATTATGTAAAGGATCCTTTTTCTCCATTTTTTTCCCCTGCTTTAAAACTATATTGGGGACTTTGATACCTTGAGAAGATGAAACAGAAATCTTTTAACATTTCAAAGTAGGAAAAACCCTCTCTGTGGGGCTCTTTCTTGAAATGGTACAGAATGTTCCAACCAAGCCATTGTCTGGCATACATTATAATACATCATCCTCCACTGCCTCCCATATGCCAGAACTACAGGAACGTTTTCATTAACCATGTGGGGATGGTGCAAAATAATTCTCCTCTGACTGCTTGCAGAGGGCAGAAACATTTTAAGAAGAAGACAGGTATGGAAATGCTGGAAGAAACGTCAGTGTCTCTTCATTTGAATTTTTCTGCCTAATGCAACCAGCAGGACACTTGGCATTGCAGAGGGCTTTGATATTGGAATAGTCTGAGTAAATAAAGGG
>NW_015388626.1:0-1059 GCF_001527695.2 Protobothrops mucrosquamatus | reverse complement strand
GGAATGGGCCTAAGGGCAACATGTAGGATGGCACACATCAAAGTATGCCTTCCAAATGCACCAGACCTCACCAGGAGTGACATGGACGGAAACAGGTCTCCTTTGATCTTTCACCAAAAGGCATAGAACGAAGCCATCTGCTTAGCCAACATCTCTGCGAGGGGCAAAGCTCTTTTTATTAAACAGTTGATATTGTCAGATAAGATCTGAACAGGTTTGCTCTACTGGGAAACCTCCAGATGTCCCTGTCCAATTCAGCTGGTTGGGGAGAGTTATGGTCCAAAGCATCTGGAAAACAGCAGGTTGAGGAAGATTAGATTTAATTCTGGTCTTAAGGCAACCATACTGAGGGATGAATTAATCTCTATTTTGCCCTTGAAATGCTAATATCATTTGAGTCTGGGTGATCCTCCTCCTCCTCCTCCACATGGTATTTAGAAAAGGTTTACAAATCAGAACACGGCATTTTTGTGCAAAATGCATCCATTTTGGGGATGATTATTGCTTCTTTGGTGATACAAACTGACCATCTTGGATGGAGGATAAATAGAGGTAGAAATTATTCCAAAATTTAAACAGGTAGTTTAAATCATCTCCAAAGCTCTTTTTCCAAAGTATTTCTCACTGCATTTCACTTTTATCCAATCCCCAGAAGATCCTGGCCAATAAAACCATAGCAGGTTACATTCTGAAGCTCACCAACCAACTTCAGAATGATAGGAAATGCATGGTGATTTGTTCAATAACTTTGGCGGCCCCTTTGAGACCTTTGTCGGCCCCCCAAGACCTTTGTCGGCCCCCCGAGACTTTTGCCAGCCCCCCCGAGACCCTTACCGACCCCCCCGAGACTTTTACCGGCAGCCTCGGCGGCCCTCCTGCCAGCGGCCTTTACTAGTGGTGGCTCCTTTATCAGCGGCCTTCTTTGCCAGCGGCGGCTCCCTCACCAGTGGCCTTTACCAGCGGCCCTCTTGCCAGTGGCTTTCACCGGCGGCCTCGGTGGCCCTTTTGCCAGTGGCCCTTACCAGCGGCCTCGGTGACCCTCTTAAGATCTCCACCGGT
>NW_015388625.1:149845-164897 GCF_001527695.2 Protobothrops mucrosquamatus | reverse complement strand
TGGAAGAGTGAAAATATTCCCACAAATGATATGATTATGTATAAAATTTTGGAATGCGCAGAAATGAATAAACTTACGTTAGAACTAAAAGATAAGGAGATGTCAGAATTTTATGAAATTTGGAATAAATGTTATAATTGGCTAGAACAGAGAAAGAAAAAGATATAATTATTGATGTATATAAAATGTAAATAAGATGAAAATTGAAATTGGCCATTCACTTTCATATACTTTTAAATACATATCATTCAAATGCCAACAAATCCAATAGTTGAAATGCCATACTTCTAGACACTGCTTCTAAAATAATGCAGCACATATTTATGTATGTAAACATTCTATAATTCTGCCTTTAAATAAAATCAAAAGGGAAAAGGGAAAAGCAAACAAGATTAACAGGAAACATTCAGAAAGTAAAAAAAACCTTCATATGCAAAGAACAACAGCAAAAATCTAACCAAGAAAATATAACTAATAATAACAAATCATACGTGCCCTATAATTCAAACTGCACTTTATAATATAAACTTAACTTCCCTAATGAGGACTTCTAGATATTTGATTTAATTGATTATGGGCATCAAGTCGGTTTCAACTCTTAACAACCACATTGTTAGATTTTTATCCATGATTATTTGTCCCTAACTGGTTTCCAATGATCTTGACACTCGACAGCTGGCCTAATAAAGGTATTGCTTCTCTGGATACTAGATTTTTAAATAAAGAAGCACACAAGTTCTCCTATAAAGATTTAACTACTGGCTTTTCTATTAAAGAATGAAAAGGGAAAGAAACATTTGCTTCTCCAGTTAGAGTCTAGTCTAGGAAATGGATGTTCTGAAAGATATCAAAGAGTTGGAAGGGGTCATTTAGGCCAGGGGTCCCCAACCCCCAGTCTGTGGACTGGCACCGGTCCGCAGCATGCCAGAAACAGTCCATGCAAACAAGCGAAGCCCCATCTGCAGGATGCAGGCAGCACACAAAACCATGCACCTTCTGGTCCACGAAAAAACCTCTCTCCATGGAACTGGTCCCTGGTGCCCAAAAGGTTGGGGACCTCTGATTTAGGTCATTTCCCTGCTTAGTGGAAGAATTTAAATCAAAAATGTCTCAAAGTTCACTTCTCTGAATTATTAGTCTACTGTGCTTACATTTAACCTCCTTATAATTTAAACTCATTATTCTGTGCCCTATAGATCTTGATAGGAAACAGATCTTGAGCTCTACTTTATATTTCTTCAGTTATTTGAAGAATATTTATATTTCTTTTCCACTTTCTCAAGGCTAAACACATTCAGTTTCCTCAAGTTCTCTTCATACCATTATTTTCTATTTCCTTATTCATTCCTGTTGTCCTAGTTTGCATCTTTTTCAATTTGTCAGATTTTTTTCTAACACTGGAATTCCAGAACAAAGGGTGGGATCCCATCAGTGTAGAATAGAATAGAATAGGCACAAATGCAAAATCATATTCTACACTGGTAGAATAAGACAAACTGACAAAGTATTTATGATTTTAGGCAATACATGTGTCATTTTCTGTACCTGTTAATTGTTTTTCTTTTTACTATTAATATGGATTTTCTTTAGGGGGAAAATCCAGAAAAAAAATCTATACCTATACATATGCGCTTGCGCATGCACACACACACATACACACACACACAGAGTTTTCTTCTAAAGTGTGGACTCCCAGAATTAAGTTGGAGAAGTCCATATATAATCTTTTATTATAAACAATAATTCATTGCGTGCCTCTCAATACTCCACTGAAGTTGCTTGAAATAACATTTCTTGGCTGTATACAAATCTATTGAAGGCTATTTTGGAAAAGTTCTGGTACCGCTTGTTCCCTGAACAGTGAGTGAGGTAATTCAATTAGCAGACATCCCACCCTGCCCTCCATTAGATTTACCTCCATTGTGCAATTCATTTACATGTGCGTACACATATGAGCACAAAAGTTTAAACTATAGCTGAAAGATTTATGAGGGGGCTTGAACTGGTCAATTGTAACAAACTGAGGAAATATACTAATCAGAGGCCAAACAATAAATCATCAGGGTCTGGGATCAGAAAATAGGGCTTAGCAGAGAAACTGAAAGAGGGCATTCTGTGTAAATAATAATTGCCAAGTGAGCTTCTAAATACTTGAGCTTCAGAATAGTTTGGGTGAAGTTATCTCTGGAAATGGAGATATTTCCACCCATTATCTCTGGAAATTTCACAGTACCAAAAGATCCATTCTGTATGTTTTTAGCCCATATTTGACTCCTTTATGTGAAGGAACAGCAATGCCAATGGATGCAGTTGCTGATCTAGTAGGGAGATCCCCAAAAGTTGACGTTTGGTTCCTTTCTTCCACTATAAATTGCAATCCAAATTTGGGGTCAGTTGGAATCTAACCCAATCATACAAGATTTCTCGCTTCCAAGGAATGAACGTAAAGCTTAGTGTGTGAACATTCTCTGAGTCTAGAGATACCCAGGAAGATTTCATGACAGTATTCCTATACAGCAGCCCTGAATACTTAGCAAGATGCATTTAAAGAGTGTCCTCACAAAGACAGGTTTGTGCAAATACTATTTTCTGCTTTCATAAAAACATCTGGGGATGGCAAGAGTTTCAAAAAATCAAGATGGAGCTATGACCATGGAGAGCTGATGAATTATAGATTTTATTCATACAAGGTGTTAGGCTAAAAAGATTAATAAGTAGATACAACACCATTTGACTCAACTCTGCACATAACTTTTTAACCAAGCTCTGAAACTCTATGTGGTAAAAATTCAAATTGGCCACTCTTTGTTGGAACCAGAGATTTGATCACATGCTCATTTAATCCTAGTTATGGACTTGATTCATGGATCACACAATTGCCTTAATGCAATTTTCTTTGATTTTGGCTTAATGCATTTGTGTGAACAGCCACTGTGACCTGTAAACTATAATTTATACAGTAGTTTAACATATTGCATGAACCCAAATTAGTTGTGATGTCCTAAATTATGATTATACAAGTTAAAATGATGTGTGATCCCAGACAGAGAATAAAAAGATTGAGAAAGAGCTCTTCCAAGAAACAAGAAAATTTAGTGGAAAGCTCTCTCCTAATTCTGTTCTATTTTCTTATGTGTGCATGTAATTATGAAAACATTTGGAACCAATATTTTTGTTTCTCTGCAGGTTACCCAATTTAAGCTTAGAGAGAATTTGACACACCAATAAAGACAGAACAGCCTCTAGACATTGTCAATATGTATTTAGCATGGGTCTAGAAGTAACTGGTAGTAATTTACAATAGTGCCAGATAGACATTTTCTCAGTTTTTCCTTAACATTCTAGTTTGGTAATGTTAAAAGATATTTCCTTTAAAAAGTATTTCAGTCAAATTCCAATGAGTGGTGTTCTTGTTTTTACTCAGTGATCAAGATGTATGCATGAATGTATTGTCTTTACTGTGTAGTCATTGTTGAATAATTACTTTTCCTGGAGAAATTTAGCAGAATTATCACCACCATCCCTCCATTGTGATGGAGCATTTCAAAAACCATTTGTGCTGTTGAAGTAGGCTTTAATTAAAACCTGAAAGTTGATTGTGTTCTGGATTAGCCCTTTGCACAATAATTCTCAGAAGAAAATTGTTCCTCTGCCAGACTTTTGCTCATGATCAAGAATACAGTCATGTCTTTCTGCACTCAGTGTCTCCCATGAAGAAACTCTGCTGCCTTCCTTACAAGCCCCCATCTTGAATCCTTGAAACCAAAGTTCTTTGGATTTGAAATTCTTGATAGGAACCCTCCCACTCTGTGAACCAATCATAGTATATCTGCATTTTGCCTTTTCTCCACTATATTTGCCTATTTATTTTCCCACAGCAGCATGCCCATTGTGTGAGAAGCAAGAGAACTACCTTTCATCAATTTATTCCCCCTGCCAAGTTTTAATCACCTTTGTTTGACAACTAGTTACCTGTTGACGTCAGTTTAATAGCTCAGGGGGGTTTCTGGAGAAGTAAGGCAAGCCTCTACTCAAGCCTACTTGTAGAAATGCCTGAATATCTTAAAGATCTCAGAATTTAGTAGGTGAGCTATTGCAGCTGTGATACCATTATAAGTGACTTGCAAACCCTTGGGGACCTTCATTATGAATCCATAACATGGCAAAATCAGACTATCCTCATGTTAAAACAACCCACAATAACAATTAAGAAAAGTTATAACCCTGTGTAACTATCTTTTGAAGATTTGAATTCTTTCAATTCTGGCTCTGTATCGCTATGAGCTTGCTTCAGGCAGTAGAATGGCTTATATATTTCACTGAACAATTCATTAGTGTTTAGAAATGTAAACTTTTGTACGCAATATTGGGAATGATTACTTGAGGGTATATGTAGATTAATTAGCATATCAAACTGCTACTCCAGCTCCAAGTTGCATCCGGTTCTTTCAGTACGTCAACCTCCTCCCATGTACGTAGAAAATAGTCTTGGCCAAATTTTATGATGGGTGTTCACTTATTAAGAAATGCTGATGTAGCAGCATACTTCACCATCTGCCTAGTCACAAATGTGCTTCTTTTAAAGGATTATCCGAAGTTTCTAAGTTGGGAAACAACAATTTAATAGATGTTGCATTGGTTTGAAGAGAAACTGTGTTTTAAAAACTTTTGAATCCAGGTGTATACAGAAAGTTGCTTTACAGTCAGACCACTTCTTATCCCTTCTGAAGATGTAGTATGGCAAAATCCATTAAACTTAAAACATATGTTTTGTTTGAATTATTAGAATTGCAATTGTGATTACAGGATTACCTGACTTAGGTTGTCCTTTCTCCTAGCTTCACTGAACTGTCTGAGATCATAGGTATGTATTATCTTAGGTATGTATTAACTGAAGCTCATCCAAAGCAAAACGCACTATGAATGAGAACTGCCAACTGTCTTGTTCCAAATTACATACAATCTGGGCTGACCTTTGCAAGGCTTTGTTTCCTAGAAAATTGCTGGGCAGTTTCTTCCTAGTGCTGTGATTTTTATGTTATCATAAGTTTGGAGGTTAAAACTTTAGGATTTGCAAAAATTGATATCATAGGCAGAAATACTGTGCACATTGTCTTGAGTGCCTGGACAAAAACTGGGTACAAATAAAATAAATCATTAAAAAGCTATACAGATTTTGGACTGTTTTCAGCATAAGAAGACTGTTTTAGATTTCACACTTATTGAAGTCCACCTATTGTTAGAGTCATAGCATCCTAATCTTGAGTTAAGCTCACATAGAGGTAATCTATGTTGCAACACTGAACATTTAATTAATTAATTAAAAATTTATTGGCTGTCCAATTTCCAATGTAAGCTCTAACATTTTTTGAGAAATGTTTAGTATGAGCTGAGTTTAGCACAATTTGTATTTTGTTTTTAATTCTCTTCTTCTTGTTCTGGATCAAGTATCTCTGACATCTGCTGCTGCATTGCCTTTAATGTAAGGTTGTTTACTAAGTGCTATATAATGCTGTTCCTTTATTATTATTGGTATCTATATTTTTCTATTTTGTTGTACTATGGTTTTATTTGCAAATGTAAGCTCTTGATGTTTTTAATCTGAAATAAAAATGTGAAAGTATTAAATATTGCAATTGCTGATAGTATTACTAATAAAACAAATAACAAGGAGCATATCATTAAAAGCATATTATAATGTAACTATATTACCAGTTTTGTGGGGTCAAGGCTTTGTTTCCTAGAAAATTGCTGGGCAGTTTCTTCCTAGTGCTGTGATTTTTATGTTATCATAAGTTTGGAGGTTAAAACTTTAGGATTTGCAAAAATTGGCAAGTCTTGCTATTAAATAAAAATAGCTTTCCCAACCTGTTTCCTTCCAGATGGCACTTCTAAGGTACTGAAGAAGTTATACACTTGATATAGCTGTAGAAACTAGGGTGGTGAAGATTGAACTGGATTTACAGTTTGATATGATCGGAACAGTTATTAAAGAAGGAGACCAGGACTAGAAAAAGCTTTCTATTGGTGTCAGGATCCAGAAGAGCTTTCTTGGATCTGGTATTATATCAATTTTCTCTTCAGTTTTGATTCCCAATTTCAATTTTTCACTCCTGTCCAATGATTGTCTCTGGCTTGATAGGGGTTTGCCAAAATTAGTACAGGCAAAGCTCCTTTAGTTTTATTATTTGCATTTGATTGACATTGTTTTATACGAAAAAGTATTTAAAGCCTTGAATGTTCTAATCAGCATTGTAACCTGTCTAAATATGGTATTTATTAGAAGTATAATAAACACAGAAAGAAACATATCACATAGAAAGGAAACATGGGAGGGAGAATTTAGCAAGGAAAAAGCTATAATGATAGAAAAAAGAAAAGGCAGACAGTCTTCTGAAACTTCGATAATAATAGCAATTCTTCTCCAGCCAAAGGCCTTCAGTACTGTTGAATTACAACTTCTTCAAATATCAGCGCCAAAGAGTAGTTATGTTCAGTGGGCTTGAATACATCAGTAGCTTTAATAAAAGGATGTTATAACATTTCTTGTAGATTTCTTTTTAAAGTCCCAAAGCAAAGTATAACATTGTGTTTTCCACCTTCCTGTATAAAAAGGGAAAGCTACCAGGTGCAGGCAGACATAGTAAAAAGACTATAATAAAAATACTGGATGGATAAAAGAATTTGAAGATGAATTTAGTAAAAATCAAATGGAAGAACTAATAACAGCAACCAAACAGTTAAAAAAACTGAAAAGGAATAAAAATAAAAATCTGGAGCACCACTTGAACAGCATTGGCATTGACAGAATCACTACTAGTCAGTTGCAAAAGGCAGCTTTACTTGGAATAGTTTATATCCTGCAATGATACTTTTAACACCATCAAATAACATCTGCCTATCCCATGTTCTTGGGAAGGACTCGATAGGTGGATAACAATGCCAAATCCAGTCCAAGCAACTGGCTGACTATGTGACCAACCATAATAATAGTTCTGTTTCACTAGTTAATCAGTGAAACAAAAGAAAATGAACAGTTTTTTTTCAGGGCAAAATGGCATTGGAGGGCAGTGATCAATATGACTGCAGGAGAAAGTATGTTCCTACCACTGTGCACATACGGTAAGTCAGTTGTACTAGCACAAGTTGGAAAACACTATTTTGCATGGGTACTCCCTAAAATAAAAAAAAAAACAGATGGACGTTGCCTTCGCATTGACTGGTGTTGGGTTGAGGATGAATCATGTGTGTGTGTTCCTGTCTCAAGAAATAGTTAGAAGCTTCTCCTGATACTGTAGCAAGTTGGTAGTTCAGATAAGCCCTGACTGTTGTTTTGTCCAGTCAAGGGCAAAACATGATGTCTTGAGTCTAGTCAACAATCAGATGTCTTGAGTCTAGTCAACAATCAGATGTCTTGATGTCTTGAGTCTAGTCAACAATCAGAATTCATCTTCTGAGTAACCTTTGGAATTAGAAATGTTCAATGTGATTTTTATCAGTTGTAATTTTGTTATACAGAGAGAGTTATAAATATTACATTCCATCACTTCAGACTTTTTAGTGTGGGATCAGCTTACAGAAGCTTTAGGAAGCACTATTGTGCCACACTGAAACTAGCATAAATATCTATTTTTTTATATTTGTCTCTTTGTCTATTTATATTCTTTTGTCTCTCATTTCTCCAACTGATGCTTCATTTTCTTGCTTTCCCATAAGCTGCCATCAGCTAATCATTCTGGGACATTATTAGGCTGTAATTTGTCTAACTGTGTAGAGATGAATCATGGAGAAAATGTACCTATGTGGTTTCTAGGAGTCAGAAATGGCTTGACAGCCCATAATCAAACAATCAATCAATTAGTGGATTTGGAATAAACCTCAAGATTAGGCTTGTTCAGGGCTTTTGAAAACTCTGAATTGGTTCACACAATATAACTACCTGTAACTAGGTAAACTGAACATCCAAAAAGTTATTTTTAACTTTACTTTGTGACTTAGAATATTGTGGTAGCCCACTATTTTATTAGTTTACAATTCAGGACATTCAATGAATTTAGAAAATGTTTGAATATAGTCACCACTACCATGTCCAGTATGCTGTATGAGACACCAGCTCAACAATAATAAAAGTGGAAGGTGCCGTTGAACTTCCTACTGTATCTTCTATCAATGTACTTTTATTCTACATTACTTCCTTCCCCATGGCTCCATGGGGAAAAATGTGAAATACCAAAAGAGCTCCCAGAACTGTCTTTTAAATGCTTGAGTTTGACTGTCCTGAATAAAAATATTCAAATGATTGTGTCTTATCCTGAGACATCCTTTGGAGTGCTTCCATCTACATCTAAGGCTCAGGGCAGTTGCTTTACCTTCCACCAAAAAACCTTGGATTTGCTGAATTATATATACTGTAATGGAGAATATTTGTAGCTCAGGGTTGAAATGTGGGGTCCTTGGTGCTCTCTGAGCTTGGGTGTTTTCTTGCAGATGTTTCATTGCCTAAACTAGATAACATCATTATGAGGATGTTATCCAGTTTGGGTAATGAAACATCTGCAAGAAAACAAGCTCAGAGAGCACCAAAAAACCCTACACATACTGTATATAAATTCTCTTACTGGAATGAGGGAAGATTGAACTTTCCATTTTAATGTGCCATTAATAATTAGATTCACATTTTCTCCTTCCCAAGAATAAATATTTTAATGTACAATGATAGGGAATCTTAAGGCAGTGAGAAGATTCTGTCACTCAATAAGGCTATATTAACCCTGTTCACTATAAAACAACAAATAACCAATTTTACCCCTTCTGTGACTATAAATGTGATTTCAGATAAATCTGTTCTGCTGTATAATTGACATTGGTCTACCTGAGTCAAGATTTTTATTTTTTTGCTCATCCAAAGAAACAAGGCATTGTTTGGTCCTTTGTGCAGAATTGATTCATTGCTTAACCTTGTGCCAGAAAAATTCTTACTTCAGTTAGCAGCCAAACTATAACGATAATAACCAAAATGGAATGCTTTGCTGCTTAGTGTCAGTGAAGTTTATTAGTTCAGGAGGGTTCACTTAGGCCTATCTTGACTGTTGTGATTAGTCCTGTCGCCAGACAATATGATGCTTGCAGAGATCTGTCCTTCATTTGCCATATCATTGTTCCATGCCTGGAATGTGTACTTAACTTTGTGTGATAACAGGATGTATGTGAATGGGACAGTTGCATCTCAGCAGGCCTTATCCTGTCTAAATACCAGATAAATAAAAAGAAGCCAAACAGGCATCTTGAGAAAATACAACAAATAGCTCACAACTGGCCATGTGTGAAAAAAGAGAAAGGTAAAGATCCTGCAGATTCAGAGTAACAAACAATGTTTTCCCAATGATTTTTGTTTTAACCAGGCATGTGAAATAAGACTGGAAATATATATTTATGATTACTATGAAGCATTTATTCCAGAAATACTACATGATACAGCTACAAATCAATTGGCACCCTACACGTAGAAATCCTACTATTAGTTTTAGGCCAGTTCCTTGCAGCCAAAGGTGGTGTTTGTGTAGTAACCAGGAAGAATGCTGCACCTTTGTACTTGAGAGCTAAGGACGAAATCTATTCGTCCAAATCTGCAAGAAATCAAGGGCTTTAATCTTTCTATTACCTTTTGTACTACTGGGAGAAACCTTTCCATGTTAAGGACCAGTTCTTCTAACCCCTTCCCCAAAGGGACAGCCAAAAGGAGAAACTTGAACTTACATGTATGGACTTGCCTCATGCAACAGCTAATCATACTTAGCCACTCCAATATATGGGCTTATGCTTCTTGGCACAAAGTCAAGTTGTGACTTTGTGCCAATAGAGACTATAGGTAGAAATGTATAAGTGAATCACAGGCAAAAATTAGATTGTTGTCAGAACTATGTGAAATACTTCCCATTTGCAATTTTGGAGTGGGGGCTGGGGACCAGATTTCTGCACAACAATCTGCTCTGGTACTCTTGTCTACATTTTGAGCTCTCTTGCATTCATGTATATTGGGACAACTGTGAATTCCTCTGTCCTCACACAAAGATCAGTCTCACTTTCTCCCAAGCTAATATCTTTAATGATGATGCAAATTGACAAAAAATGACAAAAATCCTTAAACTCTACCCACACCAACACCAAACAGCACCAGTTCGATTGGAGCAACACAAAAATCATTGGCCACGCTACCACCCACCATGCTCATGAATTCATCAAAGCCTGGCACTCCACAAGCAATTCCATCAACAAACACATTGACCTACAACCAGCATATGAACCCCTCAGAATCCAAATCAACCACACGGCCAACCAGAGACAGCATGGACCCTCAACCAACCCACACAAGCCGTCATCCCACCAGCAGTTCACTTCCCAATGACCCTGACCTGATGTAACCTCCCCATCACAAGACCCACCACAAAACCCTCACTCAACACACCCACACCTGAATAACAGAAGAACACTGACACTGACATCCCTTAAACTCTGCTGAAGATGTTACCTAGCCTGGTAACGAAGCTTTCGGAAACCAACCCACAAGCTCGGAGAACGAACCTTCGCCCTCAGCAAGTACTATTATTAAAATATATGCAAGTCACTTAAATTGAAAAGTTTGGATGAAGTTATAAAATACCACAGATGGACAGATGAGTTTCATAGCTGCCAAAAGTTCAAAAGAGCAGAAATTTTTATTGCACTATTTGGTGGAGAAATAGATTGCATAATTATTGTCTGCCTCCTCTATTGCATTTATTGATGTTAAGTAGACATATGATTGTATCTCCAAAACAAAATAATGGAAAATATTTAAGAGATATAATAATTATGCCAACTCTTTTCTCCAAAGTGTATGAAAATACAATCTTTAAGATATAATAGAGTAGGTCAACTATATAATTTGATCCCTATTTATCTCAATCTTGAAGTTGTTAACTGGTAATTACAACATTGTTACAGCCAATATGTGGCTCTAAGTACTATGTATAATAGTATAATCTTCCATTTTTGTTTGTTATGGTTTTTAACTTCTATCATCTTGAATCTAAGTTCATTAGAACTTCTCCCACATACTTCAGCCAAGTTTTCTTTGGAACCGATTGCTGTAACTTTCCAACCCACAGGGTGTGATTTTTTCAAAGCAGTTGATAAGAAAAGTATCATGTGGCAAATGTGTTCAAACTTTTACATTCAATGTATCTGAATTTCACAGACTATAATAAGCTGTTTGCAGCACTATTCTTTCATTTTTTGATTTTCTGTTTTTTATAAATTAACATCCCTAATATTTCAGCAGACAATATATTTGGAATATTTTGAGCTTTCTCAATTAATTTTAAATAAGTTCAAGATTCTGCAGCATATAACAGCATTGTAGATAGTATTATTGACCGATAAATTCATATGTTAGTAGCAATGTTTTATGCTACTGTTTTCTCCAGAACCAGGCCAGTGCTCTGAAGTCTGAGCCAATCTGGCCAGTTCATTTGTTGATATAGGCTGTTACAGATATTTTGTTCTTTAAATTGTTCAGCTTGTTCAAGCTGACCTCCATCAACTAAGAAGGTTTCCTGGGAGCCAATATTTGCAGATACCTTTGTACTGTCAATATTGATAATAAAGCTACTGTAGGGATAATCAGCAGTTTTTATAGGGAATAAGATTTCAAAATCTTCTCTTTCACTTTCTGTAAAAATCAAGCTTTCAACAGTAAACGTTAGATTTATGATGAACTCATCTTGCCCAAATTTGACACCACACCAATTAAGATTTTCAACATGACTGCATTGATCACAGTAGTGAGCAGAAAGAGAGATTCTTTGCTGTCTTATATTAGTACATAAGGGAAGTCTTTGGATATGTTGACATTAATGGATGGATATGACTTTATGATTTCTCATATACCTGCTGCAGAAGGCTATTATTTTACCAAGCATTCATTTTGCAATGTTGGCTGATGGATACTATTACATGCCACTGCAATGTCAACATATGCAACAATGAGGCTCTTTCCATATCTGTTATGTTCTTGAAAAATCATTTAGTACAAATATTTGATCACAGCATTCGCTTTCAGGAAACCAGCTTATTCGTAGGATACAGTAGTTGCTTCTGATTGATTAGAAACTTGATTAGTTTCACAAATATTTTGCCTGCAATCGAAAATAAGCTAACCCTATGGTAATTCTTACATTCTTTATTGCCTCATTTTTGAAAATTGTAACTTATTGTCTGTTTCAATGGATTTGGTATTTTTGTGGCTTCCAAACCATTTAAAATAGTGGAACCAAAATATTAACACATAATCTTCAGTCTTTAACACAGCTGCAATGAGTTTGTTTGCTCCAACAGCTTTCCCTCTTTGTAACTGATGTATAATCGCTTTTATTTCTGAGAATATGGACTTACATTCTTGTAATATTCATCTTGGTGATTCTACTGGAATATTTCCCTGAATAGGATGATTTTAAAAGAGTAGCAAATATTTTTGCTAATGATTCAGTTATGCAGTTCCACAGCATACAAAACTGCTTTCTAATTTTCTGATCTTGTCATTTGAATATTAAAATTATTTGAATATTGAAATTTACTACTAAGGCATCATAATACAAGTAAAGGCTATAATATTCTTGGCAATGTGTGGCTTTTTCAAATTCTTCTATTCCTTTATTATCCCAATAGGCATTCTCTTCTATTTTGAAGCAGGTACAAACTTAAATTGCTGATACTATGCCACATTTTTGAATGTGCACTGTTTTTATTTGTCAGTTAGTGCTAGACATTCATCTGAAATCCATAGTTATGTTCACTATCTTGTTACAAGACAAGTTTCTTTGGCATATTCTTTATTAATGAGAATTATAGTGCTTGATCACTTACATCTTGCAGATGTTTAAGGGTGGCAAATCAGTAGCAGTTGCAATTTTTGTTGGCAAGTAAAATCTTGTAGTTTCACCCAGTCATAACATTTGGGTGTGGCTAATTACAAGCAGTTTGTTTCAGTTGGAGTTGTAGGAATAACTGTACAAGTGATGGTTAGAGGCACAGTTGGTTCCTCTCACTGATCAGACCTCCATGAGTGATGCTTAAAAACTGCTGTTTATTAGGACATAATTAATATCTTTTCCACTGGGTGAAGTTTGTTTTATGTACTGTTTTAGTGGATACTGAAATAAGCTGTTTCCAACTGTTATCGCATTTGCTGCTGCAAATGATAGCAGGCACAGGCCATTGTTGTTCAGCTTGTCAGCACCAAGTTTGTCCAGGACATTTTCTCAGCCTTGCAGATTTTTAACAACATGGAAATTTTGGTTACCAGTTATTAGAAGTAATCCCCTCCATAGCAATGAATCCAGGATTATTTGTATATGTGCGTAGAATTTATCTTTTGCCTTATCTATATTTCTTTGTAGGAACATAAACTGTAGTTATGTGGATTTTTATTGTTCAAGCAAGCAATGGAACTATTAATTTAAATGGTTATTTAATTGGAAATTCATAATACTTGGCAAGCCGTGTAATCAATAGCAAAGCCAACACTTTTGTAGGTATTTTTCACCTAAAGATCAATACAAAAGCATCCAATTGCCACTTTCTGGTATGTGGACATGGACATTTCCAGATCCTACAAGTCATAATTCTGACAATGCCACAAATAAAATTTCATATTGAAATAGACCCTAAACAGACATATTTTGTTATGTCTGACCTGGAACCAGCTTGAGCATTTCAAGTACCCACTTTAAAAATGTTTTCTTGACTTCACAATTCTGGTTGGATGCATACTTTTCATTAGCACCTTGACCTCATCTGCTAAATCTCAAACGAGATGTATGTTTTTCCTTCCCACTTGTCCATGTCTACGTTATGATTCCTCAGCAAGGAATCATAACTTGGAACTGGCAGATGTTGCGGTATAATAGTCCCTATCAGAGGAGAGTTAAACAAGACTCTATTATTAATGAGGACCCAGATTGTGGGAGCAATATGCTGACTCTGTAAACTGCTTAGAGATGGCTGTAAAGCACTGTGAAGCGGTATGTACTGTAAGTGCTTAGGTGCTATTGCTATTATTGTTAGTACTGCGCATGCCTGAAGATGGCGGACGTCCGCAGATAGCTCCGCAGTAGCGGAGTCCGAAAAATGGGCAGAGGGGAGCCTCGGAGGCCCCCGGAGGTCTGGAGACCCGTCCCCAGGAAGATTTCTCCCCGGTGAGTCCCCTGGGACTGGGTTCGAGATGCGAGGCGACGCGGGGACGCGGGGATGCGGAGCCGACCGGGCAGCTGTTTTGTCAGCCTTCTCGATCTCTCCGCCCTCGGCGGCTTCGCTGGTGGTTTCCTCAGTGGATGCGGCGGCCCGGACGGCCTTTTCCGGGCGGCCCCTGTGGCCTCGGAAGCATTCTAGGCGGCCTCTCTCGGCCTCGGAGACACCTCGACGGCCCCTCCAACGGCCCTTTCAGCAACGGCCCCTCCGACGGCCCCGCTAACGGCCCCTTCAGCAACGGCCCCTTCGGCAACCATTTTGGCCTTGCTGGCGGCCTCGGTGGCCTTCGGACGGCTTTCTCAGCAGCCTCGGTGGCCTCGGTGGCTCCTCCAGTGGCCCTTCTGGCGGCCTTTTGGGCCTCGGTGGCCGTTCCGGTGGCCGCAATGGCTTGGGTAGCCTGTTTAGCGGCCTCCTCGAGGGCCTTTTCGGCCGCTCCGGTCTTGACAGCCTTGGTGGCTTCTTTGGCGGCCTTTTGGTGGCTTTGGAGCCTTTCCAACGGCCTTGGCGACCTCAGCGGCCTTTCCAGCGGCCTCGGCCGGGCGAAGATTTGGGGCCTGGACATGGACATGGCCCGCCCCGGCCTAGAGGACCCAGCCTGGAGGACTGGAGGACTACCTTTCAAGGTTTGTTTCCTTTGGCCTTGGGTTAGAAGATTTGAGGACTGCAAACTGACATCTTCCCTTCTGCGCCATGGACTCCCTTTGCTGGACTTATGCACTCCAAGACGGTCCTATTGGCCCTGCGCGACTCACCCCTCGCGCAGGCC
>NW_015388625.1:144430-147097 GCF_001527695.2 Protobothrops mucrosquamatus | reverse complement strand
GTGGCTGTGGTTGCCGGCGCCTCGGCATAGTCAGCTGACGCCATCGCTGACTATTGGGGGCGAAACTTTGGCCCCCTCAGAGAGGGCGCGCAACTTGGGAGTCCTCCTGGATCCACGGCTGACATTGGATGATCAGTTGTCGGCCGTGACCAGGGGGGCGTTTTATCAGGTTCGCCTGATCCACCAGTTGCGACCTTTCCTGGACCGGGACGCCTTGCGCACAGTCACTCATGCTCTCGTCCTCCCGCCTGGACTACTGTAACGCTCTCTACATGGGGCTCCCTTTGAGGAGCACCCAGAGGCTTCAACTGGTCCAGAATGCGGCCGCGCGGGCGGTGTTGGGAGGGACTCGTCGCTCCCATGTAACACCGCTGCTGCGCAAGCTGCACTGGTTACCAGTGGCCTTCCGGGTGCGCTTTAAGGTGTTAGTTACCACCTTTAAAGCACTCCATGGCATAGGACCTGGTTATCTCCGAGACCGCCTTCTGCCACAGATTCCCTCCCATAGACCGGTACGCTCCCACAGAGTGGGCCTCCTCAGGGTGCCGTCGGCCAAGCAATGTAGGCTGGCGACCCCCAGGGGGAGGGCCTTCTCTGTGGATGCCCCCGTCCTCTGGAACGATCTACCCCCCGAGATCCGGATGATTCCGGATCTCTTTACTTTCCGCCGCGCCCTCAAGACATGGCTTTTCCAGCAAGCGGGCCTGGCCTAGAGATGATTTTATAAAACGGGTTTATTTTAAGGAAATTTTAAACAGGAAATCACAACGTTAAATATTTGGCTTTTAATTGGTTTTATTCGGTGGGGATTGTGGGTATGTTTTTGTTTTTAAATAGGTTGTGAGCCGCCCTGAGTCCCGTTGGGAGAAGGGCGGGATATAAATCAAAATAATAAATAAATAAATAGTCTTATTGTTATTTAATTTCTGTATCAGTTCCATGATCAATCATTTAATTAAAATAGAATTTCATCCATAAAATATGGCAGGTACACTCTCATGTTATTCCACTGAATACCGCAAGTAGGTTGCCATGATTCTATATGCAGATGATGCAGTGATACTATCACTATCACTCATAGGGTAAAACAGATGTTTCAGTCTATCATTCTTCTTTAGAAAGCAGCAGCTACCATGAAAATGTAATACAAACAAGTTCATGGTATTTTCAGAAAGATCTAAAATGTTGACCTGGATCATTAATAAGCAGAAATTTGTGCAGGTGCTTTGTTTGGGTGTAATTCCACTCATTTGATAATTGAAAAGGAATTTTTAAGTACAATCCAAAAGGCTCATGGCAATTTGTTTACTCTTTGCTCAAGGTGAGCCTCATGTTGTTCAAATGTCATTAAGGTTCTTGAAGTCAAACTCCTGCAGCAGTTCCTTTATAGAATTATAGGAAGTCTGATACCTCTATCTGAGATTATTTGATCCAAGTTTCTAATGAAAGGATTTCAAGGGGCATCTAGCATTCCATATTTAGAACTCCACTTGGAGGCAGATCTAATAAAAAAATTAAATTAGAGCCTTGCTGAAATATTTTGTTTTTGATAAAGCAAACTTCTTATCACGACGATTGTGGTAGATCTTTATCATGCTTCCTGGAAGCTGAGGTGGTTCTAAGGGGTGTCTCTCCCCTCCCTAAATCCAACAAGATGCAGATCAACAGCTTTATTCTTATTTGCATGGAACTAAAGTTTGAAAAATGTTTTATGTTACTACACATATAATCAACATACAGATACACAATCAGGTTTTCACAGATACAAGGTTAACTTCAATAACTACAAGGAATCAAAGGTGTTTGAATCTCAGCATTCAGAAGAAGTGTTCCATTTCTGGCAACTTGCACTTTCTTATACTTCCTCTTTCCTGACACACTTATAAATTCAAGTCAGCTGCTCACCCAAGCCAAACACTGGTTATTCCCCACTCTCTTGGCTTCAAATCTTTCCACAATGAACATACAATATGAGTGTTTTCCTTAATGAATGGAACATAGATGGAGGCATCAAGCAAAGTCATCATGTCTACTCCTTGTCCTTCAATAGATATTCTTGTCATTTGCTCTATCTTATCACAGCCACATATTTTAATACATTTTCCAAAACGTTTTCCTCCCCTCAGCTCCATTGGACGGCCTTTCCCATTCTTCCAAAAGTCCCGATTCTGTTTTCCTTGCAGGCTGTACTCAGTCTCTTGTATCTCCTTTTAATTGATCTCATTATCTTCTCTCTGAATTCCACCATTTATTACCGTTCTGATATGGTGTAATGGCTGATCAATAAAGTGTTATAACAGGTTAGCTTTATGTTCTGTTTCCTCTTCTGACTCCTGTTAATTATAAACTCTGGGGATCCAGATTCTTAAAACACAAGTTAATTCCATGGTTCTTATGGTAAATCTCTACCACTTTAAAGTATACTGCTCAAAAAAATAAAGGGAACATTTTACCATGGAACTGAAGGAGTTTGCGTTCCCTTTATTTTTGTGAGCAGTATATATTCAATCATTTCCCCAACTTTATTGCCATTCTCTGAATTGTAATACACAAGTTAGAATAGAATCTTTGAAATACCAGAGCTGGATCTGGTTAGTTTCAGATAGTGTAGTAGTGTAAGCAATTTATTTTTCACAATATCTCAGCATATCCATCTTTGCATATTTT
>NW_015388625.1:74669-143907 GCF_001527695.2 Protobothrops mucrosquamatus | reverse complement strand
GTTTGCGTTCCCTTTATTTTTGTGAGCAGTATATATTCAATCATTTCCCCAACTTTATTGCCATTCTCTGAATTGTAATACACAAGTTAGAATAGAATCTTTGAAATACCAGAGCTGGATCTGGTTAGTTTCAGATAGTGTAGTAGTGTAAGCAATTTATTTTTCACAATATCTCAGCATATCCATCTTTGCATATTTTAACATTTTCCTTTCATCCATTCTTAAGGGCAGATATAAGAAAATATTACTTAGCCATGTGGGGAAGGTGTCCTAGAAACATTGGGCCATGTTTATTTGTACTGCCGCTATTTAAAGTACATCCATAGTTCCATCATAACCTTCCTATTATAAATAAATCTCGGGGACAAGTTTTACATAAATGTTCTGCTTTCAGATAAAACTGTTTGGCAAATAGCAAAATTTTGTTTGGCAGCTTGTTAGGTACAGCACTGTTGTAATGAAGAGCACAAAATGTAAAAAGATAAGAATCTGTGATCTTCCCCTTTACTTCATTTTGAACTGTTTTTGAAATGTTATGTTGTTGCATTATTGTATGAAGTAAAATATAATAATAATAATAATAATAATAATAATAATAATAATAATAATAATAATAATAAATAAATAAATAAATAAATAAATAAAGTTAGACGGGACCTTGGAGGTCATCTAGTCCAGGGCTTTTCAACCAGTGGTACGGGTACCACCTGTGGTACATTGGCACCTGGCAGGTGATACGCGAACATCCTAGAAAAGGAGGAGGAGAATGAGTTGAACCAGTGGCAGCACCACACAAGCCTGAGCGAGAGATGGCTGGAGCTGCAAGGCTGTCAGGGCTCAGCGGAAGTGCCAGGATCAGCGCCAGGCTCCAGCTTGAGCTTGGGGCTGATCCTGGTGCTTCTGCTGAGCCCAGAAGAAGCGCCAATCAGCTGGAATGTTGCAGTATCTCCAGAGTCTTGTGATTTACATTCAGATGCTTGGCAACTGATTCATATTTATGACAGTCACAGTGTCCCTGGGTCATCTGAAGTGACCAAAACCTGCTGCAACCACCTAGCAGACGGGGCGAATAAAAACCAAACACCCCCTCACTCCACCCCCACTGCCAATCCTTAACAGAAATGCGCACAATGGAAACCTCAAACAGGAGGAAGTGCTCCACCGGGTGGGCAGGCAGGTGTCTTGCTCGGCTGTGGCTTGGGGAGCACTTTTTTCAGTGCCATTGTAACTTCGAACAGTCACTAAGCGAACTGTTGTAAGTCAAGGACTACCTGTACTTTATCACTTTTTCTTTTTTTTTTTTTAGTCATCAAGTTTTTGACATCTTGCTAGGCGATTGGTGGTACTTGAATATTGCCATATCCTAAAAGTGGTACAATGGGTGAAAAGGTTGAAAAGCCCTGATCTAGTCCAACCCCCTGCTCAGGCAGGAAACCCTATACCATTTCAGACAAATGGCTGTCCAGTCTCTTCTTAAAAACTTCCAGTGTTGGAGCATTTACCGCTTCTGGAGCAGGTTGTTCCACTAATTAATTGTTCTAACTGTCAGAAAATTTCTCCTTAGTTCTAGGTTGCTTCTCTCTTTGGTTAGTTTCCATTCATTGCTTCTTGTCCTGCCTTCAGGTGCTTTGGAGAATAGCTTGACTCCCTCTTCTTTGTGGCAGTCCCTGAGATATTGGAACACTGCTATCATGTCTCCCTCGTCCTTCTCTTCATTATCTTAACATTAGTTTGACCTGGGTAATATTTTGCTAGTTATTTGGTTGGTAGGTTATTAATTTAATATTTACACAGTATTTTTGTTTTTTACTGTTTAAGCTACCCAGTAATTCAGTAATTACTTTTAGACATACTTTTATTATCATTTTAATATTTGTGATTATATTGTAGTTTAGCTCATTTTATTCTTACATATTTCTTTTTTCAATATTCTCAATTGTATTTTTTTCTCTAATTACATAAAATTCAAGTCAGTAACTATATTAAAGGTTATCAGTTAATTCCTATAAGGGGTTAGTCAAGTTGTTGAATGCAAAAGTGATGATGAGCATATTGGACTATGACAGAAGATACCTGCTTAATAAAGGAGAATATTTGTAGCCCAGGATTGAAACGAGGGATCTTTGGTGCTTGGTTGTTTTCTTGCAGATGTTTCATTACTCAAACTAGGTAACATCACCAGTGCTAGTAAGGAGTGGGGTTTGCTCTCAGTTTATATGTCAGTGGGGATGGTCTTAGAGTTTCTTTGGTTGGGCTGCTTCCTGTTGGCTTATTTGGCAGTTTTTTGACTGGAACATTGTTTATAAGATTGTTGGTCTGATGTTAATCTTGGAGTTAATCTATGCTCATCTGGGTACTGATTGCTGGTGGACCTGCTTAAGTATATTCTAAACTCATTTGCTAAATTCAGACCAGTCACTATCTCTCAAAACAGCTTCACAAGATGGTTGTTCTGGAAAGATATCATAGGCAGAAGTGCTGTGCACATTGTCTTGAGTTCCTGGACAAAAACTGGGTACAAATAAAATAAATCATTACAAAGCTATACAGATGTTGAACTGTTTTCAGCATAAGAAGATTGTTTTAGATTTCACACTTATTGAAGTCCACCTATTGTTAGAGTCATAGCATCCTAATCTTGAGTTAAGCTCACTTAGAGGTAATCTATGAGATAGATAAGATAACCTTTATTGTCATTTTTATACTGTGGTCACAATGGCACACATCAAAAATGAAATTTAGTTGCCCGCTGTTGCAAACTGAACATTTAATTAATTAATAAAAAATTTATTGGCTGTCCAATTTCCAATGTAAGCTCTAACATTTTTTGAGAAATGTTTAGTATGAACTGAGTTTAGCACAATTTGTATTTTGTTTTTAATTCTCTTCTTCTTGTTCTGGATCAAGTATCCCTGACCTCTGCTGCTGCATTGCCTTTAATGTAAGGTTGTTTACTAAGTGCTATATAATGCTGTTCCTTTATTATTATTGGTATCTATATTTTTCTATTTTGTTGTAATATGGTTTTATTTGCAAATGTAAGCTCTTGAGGTTTTTAATCTGAAATAAAAATGTGAAAGTATTAAATATTGCAATTGCTGATAGTATTACTAATAAAACAAATAACAAGGAGCATATCATTAAAAGCATATTATAATGTAACAATATTACCAGTTTTGTGGGGTCAATATGCAGTGAGTCTCATGTATATTCACTCATCCGCTCAAGAACTTAGAACACTTTCAAATCATGAGTTGAATCTCTAGACCCATGAGTTATTATTTTATCTCGTACTAGGAAATTCAATTTGACATAACAAAAAGATAATTCTATCTTAAGGAAACTTCTTCATATTGCCAGTATGCCACATCTATTTGACAGAGCTCCTTTAGGAGTTCATTCTTCAGGTGGGTAAGAGCATAAAGGGAGGCCTGCTAAATTGAGCCAAAAATCCATTTGCAGCATTGATTGATTTTCCATATCAGTCATCATAATATTTCCAAGTAGACAATAAGCTTCTCCTGTCCCCAGTCTCCTGCAGCTGCTGTTCATTGAAATTCTGCTCTTCAATCATGATCATAGATTGATTTACTCATCCTCTGTTCATATTAGTCTCCTAGACTTTTCAATGGAGGATGTGACTATATATAGATTCTTATTCATCAAAATATAAACCGATGACAATGCTCCCTACCACACCTTTTAGACTCCAAGGATGATGCTAATTTCCCTTAGCATGTCTTGATTCCAAATGAAACACTGGCCTGCAGCCATCAACCATTTTAATTTTTAATAATGCCTCTGAGACATGAAAATACTCTTGGAAAGAATTGTGCTAATGCACATAATGCTTTTTAGTATGTCAATGGTTTTTTCCTTCCTAAAATAAATTCAGTTGGAACGGGAAATTTGAAGAGGCCCACATGCAGTAGAAAAGATCCCAGCTGTTCACAATTTATGAAGACTAGAGTATAATTATTTCAACCTATTAAATTAATTAAATACACAATAAAAAGACATCATAGCTTTGTAGATTCTCCCCTTAACCTCCGCTAAATTGATATTTGAACATTACCATTATTGAAACTAATATGAAACACTCAAAAGAATGAGTAAGTTTTCAAGGGCTACAGAACCTTTCCTCAAGCCTCATATTACAAAACCGGTGGGAAAGAGAGGAGAAAAAGGTATTTCTGCTGGCAGGTTCATGTCTAGATTACTGGCATGAGTGCTGAACTAAAATGGTCATTAGGCTTTGTTTATCTGTTTGTTTTTCTAATATACTGGCTGTAAAAGAAGGTTTGTTTTATTCTGTATTAACTGAAGTTCCATTAGGGAGCAATGGCAAGGGATTGTAGGGGTTCCTTCTTCCTTTCTTTGATAAATATTTGCCATCTCAATTTGCCATTTTCTAAAAGAATTGAGAAACTGTCTCCAGAGAGCCGCCTTGCTGTAATTAGCTGTTATTGGGGCTTTTAAAATAAATAGTCAATCAAGCACGGAAACTCCTAAAGTAGGAAATGATTGCTTTCTGTTTAAGAATGATTATTGAGAGGAGGTGTCAGGAAGAGTTCACCTACAGGAATGTGAGGGCTGCTCTCTGTTTCCATTGAATCCAGCAGCTGAGCGCCTATTAATGTTTTCAGTTAAGAAATGATACTGAAGGGAAGGTGGAGGACAAGCAGGGGAAAGCTTTTAGGTGGAGAGGGATTCCCATCAATGCCGGTCCTTGGAAACAAATTAAAAGGGCATAGAATTAAGGGGTCAAGTAACAGGAAAAGTTGCTATGGAAAATGGCATCTTAGATTGCTCAAAGTACTTTGGATTGAGTCATGTGTTTTTTTTTCCCCCATGCCATTTAATAGGAAAGCACAAAATAGTCTGTTTTATTGTCTTTTTGGCGCCACTTATGAGTGGACCAGTCTGCCTGTGTTGATTAGGGTGAGACTTTGTTTGCTTTGCTTAAGGAATTCAAGGCAGATCCAATTCCTATTATAACCTGATAAATCTCAGAATACATCTCCCAGGATTAGGAGCCTGTAAGACAGAGAAAAAAGGAAGTCAGAAAGTCAACATTGGAGTGATAGACTATCTGTAAAACACCTTACAGTATACTAGTTTTTTCTGTCAGTTATGTTAATGGTAAACGTAATACTTTTCTTCTATTAAAAATCCCATTGTTGCTTATCAATTATTCTGCCTAAAATTCTGCATGCATTTAATGATACAATTTTTACACTTTTAGTTTATGGATCATATTTCACCAGCTATTTGTAAATAAGGCCTAGCAAGTGCTTTGAGTTTTTTGTTATAAGGTTTGTAAATTGAATCAGGTTTCTAAGTATTGCCTTGTTTTTTAAATTCCTTTAAAAGAAGAATATATTATAAGAATATCTTATCTGAAAATATTGGAACTGGTCAGATGCTTCTCACTATTCCAAAGACAGTCTCAAAGGTTTTCATCTTTGCCTTATCAACAGTTAAACCTTGCAAATTATTATTTTTCCATTGACCAAATTTCTTAGCATTTTCATATTCCTGAAACTGAATGCTTAACAGAGATTATAAATCCAGACTAATTCTTTTTCTAGTTTATTGTTTTAGTTTATTTCATACAATTATATGATGTTAACTACTGAGTGATTTAAAATTTATGTTTATGTATTAACATTTCTTTGTTATTTTACTCCAATACTTTTTAGCATCTTGAAAACATGACATGCTTCTTAATATGAATTTATCCAGTCCTTATTAATATGTCTCACATACCCACACTACTATTCCATAAACTGAATTTTGTAACAGTCCATGCATATAATATAATATCGTAACCTTTGCATCACACAGATAGGTTGCACTATAATCTTACTAATCCCAAGCAAGAGAGAAAATGTTGGGACATTGGTTTTCTAAAACCATGATCCCTAGTTTAATTATTTAGTCTTTATTCATGTTTTAGGCAAATCATTTTATAATAAGTGATTTGCTGTTACTGGTTTTTAATGATTTTAAATAACACTATGGGCATAGAATTTGATAGATTATAGTTTCCCCACAATTACATTAAGTCTTACATTTCTTCACCCCAAAAATATAGCTTATAATCCTAGCCAAATTCATATTTATTATGCTTCCAGACAAAGAAGTACAAATGAATTTAACAGACAAGTCAACCTTTAGTCTTTCCCAACATTTGCACTACCTTGGATGGATTTATCTGTGGTTTGTGGGTTTGCCCAAAGAAAGCAACATGACCTGAACTCTCTTTAGCCCTTTCCTAGCAGCAGACATAGTAACAACAGAAACAGAATTAACTGGATAAATCTACTTTTCTAATTCCTTTTGTCATTTGTGGGTTGCTATGAAACATCCAACAAATGTTCTGCTCGAGCACGGGGCTGGACTAGACCTCCAAGACCTGGTCCAACCCCATGGTTCTAAGTTCCAAGAATGCTGCTGTTAGAAACCAAGTCCTCAGCCCTAAGGCTTCCAGATAAGCCATACTTTATTGTTTTTTCCCATAGTTCCATTACATTAAAAAGGCATTTTTAGATGTTTTTAATTTCTAGTTTCACCACATCGTAAGAAAAAATAGATCTGTGGGAAGCAAAAACACAAACTATTGTCTCGGTGCAAACTGTATCTCAGAGACTCAGGCATGTTGCATGTATCTGTGAAAGTATATAAAAGATGAACAAATATAATTTGGAAAAAATAGTTAGAAAAGGCATAATAGAAGAACATATCCATCCACAGACTGGAATCCACAAAAACTGTGTTCTATGAACCAAAATAGAAGCAATTGTGTTTAGGTGAAGGGCCATCAATTACATACTCCATGTTCTAACAAAATACCCAATACAGCTGAAAGAAATCTAACAAAAACAAAAACATAAAAAAAAAATCTTTCAGCTTCCTTTTTTTCCATAGCAATGGGCTTTCCCTCAAAGGGAAATATGTGACAATATTTCCTGAAATCATTCATATCTTACAATAACTTTGATAACGGCACTGATTATTTTTTTTGAGCAAACCAGGAACAGCATTTTTCCACCAAATATTTCTTATGTAATGGGTGTATTAAGAAATATATATTATTCTTTACAAAGGAAATACAAATTGATCATAAATCTTTGCTCCACAGTAAAAGAATGTGCTTTTAAAAAATCTACAAGGACTATTACTTGCTTAATCTCATTCAGTCATATTTTAATTTTAATATTTTTATGTTCTCATGTTAATTGTTTCTGATTTTGTTCTTAAAATAAATCAAGCTACTTGCACATATGTCATCAGGTATTATTGTTTTAAAAAGTGGGTCTTTGATAAAAGGTAGGGGAGCAAATGAAGAAAGAAGTCTTTAGTGTTTTAATGTATAATTTTAGGGATAGTGAACTTCTTTTAGCTAACAAACAGTCAGTTTTTCAGTCATTGACTAAAGTAAATCAGCCTTAGCAACTTCCAGATGTACAAATTTCAGCTCCCAGAATTCCCAGCTAACATGGTCATTAGAGTAATGAACCTTTTAAATGTTGAGGTTCACACATTTAGGAGTTGTAGAAGTTGTAAATATAGGGTTAACTTGTTATTTAGATGTCTGTCTTGGTAAGATTTTTAGCAAATTATTAAAATTAACCAAGCTTTAAACAGATTTAAATCTAATATATAAATTCCATCTCTCAAGATAGATAGAATAGAGGTCAATAAATTGAAACTGATATCAAACATATGGACCCTTTTGTATCTCACAGATGTATCTCCATCTATTGTAGTCATAGTTTGTATTCTAAAAAGTAAAATTGTAAGGAAAAGTCTTTGATTCTTTTTCTTGCAGTTTCCAACCATATAATTCAGTTTGAGCAATGCAACATCAAAAAATCAGCAATGCTGTAAGTTCTTATATTATAGAGTTTATGCTACAGAAAACTATAATATAAGCCTAGAGGTGTTTAAAGAAATTTTAAAAAGCTCCTAATCCGCAAACCTGGGTTGAAACTAAAATGTTCTAGACCAGACCAGCCTCTCTACTTGCACTGTTCCATTAACTTTATCACACTGTCCACTGACCATGGCTGTTTTCTAAATATTGTTAATTGCAATTCTACTTCAATTCTACTTCTACTAAACAGGAGGAGGAGGAGGAGGAAGAGGAAGAGGAGGAGGAGGAGGAGGTGGAATCATAGATCTTTCCATTGAAACAAGTGATTATCCCTTTCAGCTTGTTTCAATGGAAAGATCTATGATTATTCCTCCTCCTCCTCCTCCTCCTTTGGGGATAATCAGCATAAAAACATAAATTCAAGCATCATCAAACTCAAACATCATTCTCATAAAATATCATAAAAACATTGCAATCCTTTAATATATTTATTTATTTTTAAAATTCATTATTTAGTTGTTGAAAATGTTCAAAGAATTCAACTCTTGAGGCTAAGTTTAAAATGCATCATTATGAAACAGTAAGGTAACTAGTTTCATTTTGTAAAGGCCTCAAGAAAATATAGACTCTATACTTTGGGAGTTAAGAAGGATACTGCATTTTCATTTATGTTAATAAATATTAAAGCCAGGCTAGTACTGAAGGGATTTTAATGTGCTTATGATTTTAGTATGTTTAAGTTTGACATTAGCATTTATTTTATATATATAGTAACCATTTTATATTGATACTTATAGTGTTATTATGTAATCATTGTTTTGTTATTTTGTAATCATTATTTTGTAGTTAATTGCTTGATCAGATGCTTTATATATATATTGGAAAAGTAAGGGCTTCATGCTTTAGGTATAGGTGATTGCTTATATGAAAAGAGCACAGTAAGGGAAGGGGGGAAAAGGAGTTACGGATGGAGCCTGGGTTGCTGTGTGAGTCATCATCTAGGAATTATTTTTTTGTGCCATCTTATGCCTAGTACCAAGACCTGATCTTTTTGTTCTGGAAAGGTATAAAAGGTGGAAGACATCTTTTCTGGTTGTTGCCTTCATCTCTCTACCAGCCCCAAAGAGAGATGGGGTCACCCAACTCTATTTTGATCAAAATAAAAGTTGTTTGCTTGCTGAAACCTCGGCTCAGGAGTTTCTTTGGCTCTTTTAAATTCCTGAGTAATGCTGGGGCAGTTGTGAGGCTAAGTGGAAAACCTTACAGTACCAAGGGGGAAAAGTAGCTTAATCTAGAATGGAGTGAAGTGTTCTCCACTTCTTGGTCTTGACATCATATGTATGATTTCACAAAAGCTCAGGTCAGAGCTCACAGCTACAGTTAGTTCAGTCGCCTGATTACATGATCTAACCAATTACATGATCTAACCAAACCAGATGCGTCATGCTGGATATTTCTGATTCCTTTCTGCAGAACACTCTGAGACTACAACAGTGTCTGGTACCTCTCTCAGATCACTCTAGATTGCAGGCTCAGATCCTGAATGTGAGAGTTAAAAACATTATAACACTAAGAAATATTGTGAGAAAGACGTAAAAAAAGGTTGTTGTATTCTGTTCTGAGCAAACTTTCTCCAAAATAGTTCCCCTACTCTTTAATGCTGTACACTTCAAAAAAGGCATCCAGACAAATGAATAAAAGTTCAAAGGCCAAAGATAAGGAGTGTTTGGAATGCAAGAGCTATGAAAAAATGCTGAAGCAACTGGGCATATTTATTTAAGGAAAGAATGAAGGGGGAAAGCAATCAAATGTTCTTTGAGTTTTTAACCCAACCATCTCTCCCTGCCCCCTCCCAAATCAGACTGAAGCAGATCATCTATTATACAGGTAGAAGAGAAACTTTCTAGTGATTTTTAACTCATTTTAATCACAGGATGACATGCTTGTTTGACAAAACATTCCTCTCTATATTTTTCTGATAGCCAAAGTCTAGTATGAATATATTCTTCTTTCTGCTATGCCATACCTTACTGCATCCCTCCCTTTGCAAATATTTATATCTTTACATTCAACATTCCCTCTCAGCAAATCCCTTGAGACAAAAACTGAAACTTTCAGCTGTTGTGAGATATATCCAGTTTATTCTACACTAGTATATAAGCTGAGTCGATAACATTTTAAGCCCTGAAGCTCCAGCAAGATGCTAAATGGGAATCCAGGACTACAATTGTACGTCCCATGTACCTGCGCACACAGACACATACATCAATTTTCTAGTAATGCGTAATCAGCGCTCTGTGGTTTGACCCTCTCTGGCCTAGAGCACTACTGAGATGAGGTTGGTTGTACAGGTAGTCCTCGACTTTTGACCACAATTGAACCCCAAATTCCTGTTGCTAAGTGAGACATTTGTTAAGTGAGTTTTGCCTCATTTTACAACCTTTCTTGCCACAATTATTAAGTGAATAACTGCAGTTGTTAAGTTAGTAAGTGAATCTGGCTTCCCCATTGACTTTGCTTGTCAGAAGATCGCAAAAGGCGATCACATGACCCAGGACACTGTGACGCTCATAAATATGTGTTGCCAAGCATCTGAATTTTGATCATGTGACCATGGGGATACTGCAACGGTCGTAAGTGTGGAAAAACAGTCATAAGTCACTTTTTTCAGTGCTGTTGTAACTTTGAATGGTCACTAAATGAACTTTTGTAAGTTGAGGACTACCTGTAATCTCAGATATCTGAAAGGCGACAGGTTTAGGGAAATCTAATCCAGAAGCAAGGAACACAATAAAGATTCAGGATGCCACAATCTTTGAATGTGTGGCTTCAGGGAGCTGAAATGTGGTCTTTCATACCATCCCAAATTTTCTTAACAACTATCCCCCCTTCTCTGATACTCAAATGCTCTTTTAACATACATACGCATACAACCATTTCTTTACAACCCATTTTATTTAAAATATTCATAAGGCTCTGTTTAAAAAACACAAGCAGTATGCAATAAAAAACCAGCAACTAAAACATTAACATATAACAATTGGTAAAAACATATATTAAAATAGTGTATTAAATAATATGCTACTGCCCTTGTCGTCTCTCTATGCAGAGGAATTAAATAAAAGTGTTTATTTTGAAAACTCAGAAATTGCAGTTATTTGCTTTAGAAAATATCCTGTCACAGATTTCTTGAAAATTCTACAGAACATTATCTGTCACACGATTGTCTTAGTTTGCTTCCTGTGGCAAGTAATAAAAAAGAGCTGGGAACGCAGAATACAATCTATTGAGAAGCATTGCTATGCAAAACCTGCCTCTTCCTCCTTTTTTTGGTTCCTTAGAAAAAAATCAGGTTATGTAACAGGAGCTCTGAAAATTCAGAGTAATTCTAAGCAGATAAGGGAGGATCTAACCCTGTATTATTCAGCATCCCATTTCTGACAACAGAACCCAGCAGGAACATAAATAGGATATCAGAGCACAACTACTCCACTTCCTATGATGCCCAGCCACTGATGTTTCAATTTATACTGCTTCTGAGGATTCCCAGAAATATTCAGTTGAATTTTTAATGTAATTGTAAGGGGAAACTATTAAAAACATAGGGAAAAAATCACAGTAAATGCATTAAATAAGCAAGCAAACAACTGAACTGAACTGAATTTTTCTTTGTAGTCCTGGCTCCTCCTTTCTCTGGAATGGATGTCTTGACATGCCATTCAAATGCTAGGTGCAGGCCTCCACAAAGGGTACCCCAATAAATGCATATGTAGAATCAGGGCTTTTTTTGGTCATAGAACGCCCAGAATGGAGTTCCGGCACCTTTTTTGGATGGAACCTTGTATGACGTGTATGAGTTCCGGCACCTTTTTTTTTTTTTTTTTTTACAAAAAAAGCACTGGGTAGAATAATACAAACTATTCATTTAGTTTCTTTTATTTCTTTAAATAAAGCCAGTATGCACACTTTATTTCTGTTTAATCAATCCTGAAAATATATTTTCCATTGCAGTGGCCTTTATCTTTTCTACCATTTGTGTTCGTCTATCATTCCTTATCTGAAAAATAATACTGAGGATTCTCTGATTTCCTACATAATGAGATGTTTTAGTTTTATTATTTTTATAATGCTATTTCTCCCAAAGAATCCAGAGTGATCTGGCTCATGTTAAAAATTAGTTGAACACACCAGAAACAAGCAAGTTTTGCCAATGGGCAAAGTAATGGGGCCAAGCCCCCCACTTTTTTTAAGCAGTTTCTAACTTTTAGTTCTGTGGCTTGCTTATGATGTTGGACGAGTCACAAAAATATATCGCTCCATGGCATCGGACCTGGCTACCTTCGAGACCGCCTCCTGCCACAGATTACCTCCCACCGACCTGTACGCTCCCACAGAGTGGGTCTCCTCAGGGTGCCGTCAGCCAGACAGTGCCGGATGGCGACCCCAAGGGGGAGGGCCTTCTCTGTGGGAGCTCCCACCCTCTGGAACGAGCTACCCCCCGAGATCAGGGTGATCCCTGATCTCCCTTCCTTCCGCCGCGCCCTCAAGACATGGTTGTTCCAGCTTGCGGGACTGGCCTAAGGGATTTTAAAGGGGTTTTAATTATTTTTAATCGGATCAGATTTAAATATTTCTTTTTAATTAATTTTAAAGGTGTATTGTATTTTTGTATTTTATCTGATTGTTAGCCGCCCTGAGTCCGTAAGGAGAAGGGCGGGATATAAATGTAATAAAATAAATAAATAAATAAATAAATAATATCAGGACTAATACAGATACCAATCATGAATCCCCACTCACATTTCATATTACATGCAACAAGCTACAATATTCATAGATCTCGATGTGCATATCACACCAAGTAAAAAACAAAATTCATTTGTGAAGTGTATTTCTTCTGCTTTTTGTAAATAGTTGTTCTCTTCCACCTTGTTTCCTGAATTTGCTTCTGCTTCGGAAGAGAAAACAATTAATGCTGCATTTAGATTTGCCTGTCAATTGCTCCAGCATTTGTCTGATTTTTGTCTCCATCAGTCAAATCGTAAGAGAAGATGTTTATGCACCAAGTTACTGACCTCAAACATGAGAGAATGGATGAAAAAAGAACAAACGTTTTAATATTTTGGGGTAATTACTAATCCACAAAAATGTTGTGGCAATACCTCAGACAAGTAGTTCATGCTAGAAAAGAAACTTCAAGGAGGTTTTTTGTTGTTGTTTTCAATATTTCTCCACTGTAATTTCTAAATTTGGATCGTCTCCTTTTATTTGCTTCATACTATCTTTTAAGATTGGAGCATGTAATAAATATGATCAAATAAATAGACAAACAAGCGAATGTGACTAAGTTGAAACAGCCTGTCATAGAGGAACATAGAGGAACCTGATCATCAATTACAGGAAGCAATTGGTTGCAGTTACTTAAGCTAAATAGAAGGGGAGGGGAGGAGATAGAAGGGAAAGGGAGGGGAGAGAAGGGTGTTTGGGGTGAGTAACCCCTTGTAAAGTTATAGGAAGAGAGAATGTATGTATCTGTTTTCTTTTTTAAAAAATCCAGATATGCCCACAGCTTCTGAGGTTTTCCAGATTATCCTTTGTTTTGTTTTGCTTACATTTTTAACTCATATGTCCATTTTTTACTCATCTCTTGGTTTATTAGATGGATGTGTTTTTATTGATTATATAGTTTTTGTTTTGCCCATTGTAAGTTTTGAATTCTTTTATGAAAAGAAAGGCAGGTCTTAACCATTTTAATGTAGGGGATGACCAGGCTGAGCCTGAGGGAGGGGTCAAACATATCATCAACACATCTTGAGTCCCTCGCACCCACAAGAGATGTAAGTCCAGCCCACCTTGAATTTAATTGACTCTTATCTGCTGCCAATCTGCACTGACCGTTAATAGTTCAGTTTCTTATAAAGAGCTTAAGCTTGCCCTTATATTCATTTGAACTGCCCGGATCTCCTGATTTCCCACGCTTGACATTTAAATTAAATAAAGCAATACAAAATAAAATTCCACAAGGCTGTTACCTATTGCATCTTCCCATCTCTCTGAATGGTCTGCATCAGTGTTCTCAGCCTGGGCAACTTTAATATGGATGGAGTTTAGCTCCTAGAATTCCCCAGTCAGCATGACTTTACCCTAATCTGGGGTGGGGTGGGGGGAATCATCCTGGCTTTAGTCAGAGTTGGAAGAACTCTTGTTAGTACTAAGTATTTGGAATATTTAATTGAAAAAACAACAATATGCTTAAAAAAACAAAGAACAGCAAGAAGGAGCATTGGTAATATTTATTTCCAAAAATGTACTAATAGCCTCATAAAACAACATCACCATAAAACTGCTTCTGCCTGTATGCAAAGACAGCATGAGCTCCCATATAGAAAAAAAAATTTCTGCTTCAGAAGCAGGAAATATTTTCTTTCCAGGGACAGCATCAGCTTGTGCACTTAATAGTTTGTAACCTCTTGTTGCTTAACACAGGTGCATATCCAGAAATGACCCCAAAAGGTCACGAGTCATTCAGAAAGAGAGATCGGATCAGAGAAGGGAGTAGAATCAGAACATCAAGTCATTATCCATTGGATGATTTGCAAGCAGATGAGCAGCCTTAAAATCAGTCTTTCAGTATATACTAATGGGAATTGAATTTAAAAAAAACCCCTCAGCTTTGGAAGGCAAAGAATAAGATCTGGTGTTGTTAATGCTCAGAGAAAACTGTTAAACCTGGGAGATCCCAAACATAATGAAAATAGCAATACAAACATGTCTCTTTTTACTGTAGAAAATAAGGTAGGTCCTCGACTTATAACCATTCATTTAGTGACCAAAGTTACAATGGCACTGAAAAAAGTGACTTATCGCCGTTTTCACTCATTGCAGCATCACCTAATCAAAATTCAGACGCTTGGCAACTAGCATGTATTTATGACGGTTTCAGTGTCCCAGGATCATGTGATCACCTTTTGGGAGCTTCTGATAAGCAAAGTCAATGAGGAAGTCAGATTCACTTAACAACCATGTTACTAACTTAACAACTGCAGTAATTCACTTAACAATCGTGGCAAGAAAGATCAAAAAATGGGCCAATACTCACTTAACAACTGTCTCACTTAACAATGGAAATTTTGGGCTCAATTATGGTCATAAATCAAGGACTAGGTTCCTAGATCCTTAATTTGTCCATTCATCTCAAAACTGTTTCTTAACTTCTACCTCAGTACATTCTAGCGTGGAGTCCTCATTCTCCCAGCTGCATTGTTCTTCACCAGGGGTCTTCAAACTTGGCCCTTTTATGACTTGTGGACTTCAACTTCCAGAATTCCTCAACCAGGCACTCTGGCTGAGGAATTCTGGGAGTTGAAGTCCACAAGTCATAAAAGGGCCAAGTTTGAAGACCCCTGTTCTTCACCATCCCAAAGTTTCTTGGTCCCACAAAAGAATTTGTCTTTTATTCTTGCTTATCCTGTGCTTGGAATTCTCTTTTGGAACAGTTACTCAATAAAAATGTTCCTCTCATTTCTTACAAATCTCTCCTCAAATCCAGTCTTTCGATGAAAATTTTAAAACAATCCAATAGTCCCCAGATCTTGTTATCATTTAGCCAATAACAAAGTTTAGCTAATTGTGCTAAATATCCCATGGTATTCTTTAATGGTTTGCAAGGATAGATATCAAATAAGCATCTTCTCAGTCTAATAATTGGGCTAAAAATAGTATCATGATCAGCGTAGAAATGAAGGTGGTAGTACTTGCACTTAAAATATTCCAAGGCAAGGTGATGGCTAAGATGCTATATGGAGCTGAGATTGGAATGGAATGAAAAGGTTATCGCCTAGTAGGAAAGAAGCCTTTAATAATGCTATATAAGTAATAAAAATTCAAAAGATTTACAAGTTTAGAAGCTCAAACAAACATGAAGTGTAATCATTTTTTATGCCCATATCATTAATCTGGTTTTTATTCCTTCCACATTGATGATAGCATAATAAAAATGCTATATTAATGACTGATTAGGTTAAAAACAGATCATCTAGCTGGGAAACCACTGAGTTTATTCTAAATTACTTCATTTCAGACTTGATGTATCACAGTCCATGCTCACTCTTAAGTTATGAGAACAGAAATGTAGATTATCTGGAGGGCATCTAGACTTTTGGAAGACTTTTGTCCAAGGTTTTACTATGGGCGCTTGAAGCTGTTGTTTTTCTTGCTAACAGGTATGAACATCTTCTACATAAAAGCACATGCATGCAGCACTGATTCGCTGAACCTACATCTCAAAGGAAGAAGTGCCTGAAGGAAAAGCAAGTAGACTAGAATGTTAGCTGATTTTAGTCATTCTTATTTAAAATATGCTCAGATTCAACAGCATTTTATTAACATGGTTCATTTTTCAAGCAAATGTTTACATCTTAATAAACAAATATCTATCAAAACCTCCTTCCCTCATATTATCTACATTGGCTAAAAGAGATTCTTTGAAGTTTCATGTAAGATCTTTTCCCAGTCTTTCCAGAAAAGCCAGGAGGAACTTTGGCTTTCTCAATCAGACCCATTTTGGCTTACAAGGTGCAGCCTTTCTGGCAACCTATTGCCTACTCACACATTCCTAGAGTCTATGCTTCTAGAGAACTACAAGTCTGGTTTAGATGGGGAAAGCCAAAAGCAGGCAATTGACCATTGTCTGAACTAAGCATCTGCCTAGGTCTGTTGTTAATCCACTGCAATCCAGAGTAGAATGTTTAAAATCCCTTTTGGAACAGCCAAGAATTGTTCTCAGTCAGGTGTAAGAATGCCAGACTCCAATCAACTGTCCTGTTTTTGCATGCCTATTCTTCCAAGAATATAAAAACTGGTAAAAGAAGAAGAGTAGCTGAAAAACCTAGGACAACAGCCTACTCCCCAATCCATGCCTATTGTTTCTACCTGTTTCGGGGAGGGGGGGAGGGGGTAGACTAGAAATGCCATGATACTCTGGCAGGGCTCTCATGTACAAAGATTCCTGGGACATCAGGCATTTCCTGGAGAAAGTTGGCAGGCCATTGTATTCTCAAAAGAGGACTTTTTAGCAAATCATAAACTAAACAAATGGTTGGACTTCTTACAACATACTAAGCACCCCACCCTTGCAACCAACAATCTGTAACCAAGGCTAAAACTACCCATTAGGTGTATAATTGATTTAGTTAAGTATATTGTCTGAACTGAGACAGAAATGAGCAAATTGTTCCTCAATGATCTTCTAAAAGTCTAGCTCTCTAAATGTGCTTCAGATTAAGTAGGCTTGAAGTGATGACATACCCCAGACTTAGAGGTCAGTCTCTGTGAGCTGCAGGGAACTGGGTCCCTGAGAACCTTCTTTGTTCTCCATCAAATAACATCTTTTGTATGCATGCCAAATAATGGCTACAAGAAACTTTTTATTTTCAGCAAGGCGATTGTTTTAAAGAAGTCTACCAAGTGTCTAGAATAGTATTCTCAATGATTATCATAACATTATGTTTCCAATCTTTTAGTTTTTTACTCCATTCTTTGAATTGTAATGCTATTGCACTTTTTAATGGTGTATTTTTGATATTTTTATTCTCTGTGGCACTCAGAACAAGGAGACCTATAAATTGCAAATAGTTTAATATATTATAAATTTCCAGATATTCTGTTATTTGCATTTTTTACCAGAGGTCTTTTTACTAATGTCCAATAAATCTGGTATGTGTTGCAGGGAGCTTCCTTTCCTTTCTTATCTTATATTTTCTCATCTTTATCTTAGCGTGTTGTAAGATGTTGCCCTTCTAGTTAGAGTGCTACCAGCATACACATAGACATAAAGATGCTTTTGTCCCTGTGTAAAGATGGAATCTTTAACATCACAAAAACCAGTGGTCCCTACAGCATTTGTAAAATGTGTATAAGAACAAAGGCAATAGGGGTGATTGTAACAACTATTGCAGCATCTCTCTTCTTAGTGTTGTAGGGAAGCTGCTTGCCCGTGTCGTACTGAAGACGCTCCAGGTGCTTGTAGAGAGAGTCTATCCAGAATCACAGTGTGGATTCCAAGCCAACAGATCCAACATTAACATGGTATTTTCCCTTAGACAGTTGCAGGAGAAATGCAGGGAACAAAGACAGCCACTTTTCGTAGCCTTCATAGATCTTACGAAGGCTTTTGACTTGGTTAGTAGGGACGGCTTATATAAAATTCTCTTCAAGATTGGATGTCCACCTCAGCTCCTCAACATCATCAGGTCCTTTCATGAGGATATGAAGGGCACTGTTGTTTTTGATGGCCTAACATCAGATTCCTTTGACATTCGAAGTGGAGTGAAGCAGGGCTGCATCCTCACGCCAACTTTATTTGGGATCTTTTTTGCTGTCATGCTGAAACAAGCTTTTGGAACTGCAACAGAGGGTATCTATCTCCGGACCAGATCAGATGGAAAACTCGTTAATCTCTCTAGATTGAGAGCAAAGTCTAAAGTCCAGCTGAAATGCCTACGGGATTTCCTCTTCGCTGACAATGCTGCCTTTACTGCTCACTCTGCCGAACATCTTCAACAACTTATGGACTGTTTTAGTAAGGCCTGCCAAGACTTTGGTCTAACAATCAGCCTGAAAAAAAAAACACAAGTCATGGGTCAGGATGTGGATTCACCTCCCTGTATTACAATCTCTGCACAGGAACTGGAGGTTGTCCATGACTTTGTGTACCTCGGGTCAACTATTTCTGACACTCTCTCTTTAGATACTAAGCTGAATAAATGTATTGGTAAAGCAGCCACCACATTTTCCAGACTTACAAAGAGAATATGACTTAATAAGAAGTTGACAGAACATACAAAGATCCAAGTCTATAGAGCCTGCAACTTGAGCACATTCTTGTACTGCAGTGAGTCTTGGACTCTTCACGTATGGCAGGAGAGAAAGCTGAACACTTTTCATATGCGCTGTCTCCGACGTATTCTCGGCATCACCTGGCATGACAAAGTCCCAAAAGCACAGTCCTGGAATGTGCTGAAATCTCTAGCATGAATACACTATTGAAACAGCGATGTCTACCCTGGCTTGGGCATGTCGTAAGAATGGCTGATGATCGAATTCCGAAAGATCTCCTGTATGGAGAACTAGTGCAGGGAAAGCGCCCCAGAGGGAGACCTGAGCTGCAATATAAGGATATCTGCAAGAGAAACCTAAAGGCCTTGGGAATGGACATTAACAGCTGGGAATCCTCTGATCGTTCAGTCTGGAGGCTAAAGACGCAGCATGGCCTTCTCCAATTTGAAGAGACACTTGTGCAGCAAGCTGAGGCAAAGAGGCAGTCCCGGAACCAGCGAAATCTGGGGGCTGGACAAGGGACAGATTGTATCTGCCCTCAGTGTGGAAGGGACTGCCATTCTCGAATTGGCCTTTTTAGCCACACCAGATGCTGCCTTAGGACCTCTTTACAGAGCACGATACCATAGTCTCTCGAAACTGAAGGATGCCAATGATGAGTGGGTATTGTTGAACTCATCTATTTTTGCTGCTAGGTACACTGTCAGCACAACTTAACAAATAGGATTAAAAAGAAATTGAAATTTCTTTCCACTCATCCTATAACTGCAATAAATCAGTTTGATATTTTCTGTGGCCTAATAGTACAGAAAATTTCTGTGGTCACTAGGAATCAAAAATAACTTGATGACACATCATCATCATCATTAAAAAAACACAGACTATGGAGTTTTAAAAAATAAAATAAAAATGACAATAGAAAAACATGGATCTTAAAAAGGAAATTTTTGAAGAATGTAATGAAAACCTTTCTCTCTCACAGATACACTCTCTCACACACACTCACATACATACAATGCAAGCTCAATTTTTAAGTGCTGAATATTGTAGTTGTTATTTGGGGATTGATTGCACCTCCAGGGATATTTTCTTGCTGTTTTGTTGAGATGGTCCCTGATGGATGACAGTTTCAGATTTACATTTGGTCTATAGAAACTTTACTACAGTAATATAAAAAAAATGGAAGAGTGATATGGTTGGGCTCATCTATGTATGATAATAGTATGAATGCCTATCATCAAAGGGTGATTTTTTTTTAAAAAAAAAAAAAGCATGAAAATCATCTACTCCAGCTTGTCGTGTATTATAATTGGAAGTATTTGTACTGCGCCTTGTGTTAATATTTTATACTAAAATTTTGCATCAAAATTTGCTTGTGCCATCTTTTGTTAAATTGTTTTTATTATATCAATGTATTTCCCCTGATTTTATAAGTAAACCATCTAGAGTTGCTGGAGTTGTGCAAAGTAAAATCAAATAAATAAACAAGCCATGGATATTGGTTGAAGGTGTTGTATGAACAGATTATTTAAACCATGGTGAAGCATATCATAATGTAATACCCAATGCATCTATGTGCTACTTTTCATATAGGTCTGTGTATGTTTCATTCAACTACCCTGTCACAACCAGCTTGAAAACAATGTAGAAACTCTCTTTAGCATTAGTGTTCCCATAATGTTGTTGAGGTTCAGCAGCTGAACTCTTAACCCTCAGTTCAGCAGCAGCACAAGATGATGGGCAAGGACTGTTCTGCAGGTTTAGCTGAAACCGTGAGCGTGGTTGCCTTGTCATTGCTGAAAATTCTTGCTTGCTTGTATCTCCCTGATGAAGGCAAGGTGACAGGCATCATTTCACCATCTTTCTCAAGAATAACTTTTCAGCCTTTTGTAAGATTGAAAGGATGGACTATTTTAAAAAAAATTGACTATTTTTAAAAAAATTGAAGCACATAGAGCACTGTGTATGACATAACTATTTCCCAATCCCATCCAGGATAAGGAGGAATGGATTTGAATGGGAGACGGTTTCAATTGTGTTTCATTACAAGGAGGGAGAGTCAAGGTGGGGAGGGGGGCACTGGAGAAAAAGAAACAGGGAAGCAATTATAGAACAATCTAAAAGCAGTTACTTCTCATTAACTTCTGCTGAGCTAGAACTAATTTTTCCTTGGTTTCATTAGGGAAAATTTATTGCTTTGGATCCTACTCTGAATTTCCATAGGTGGTGTTCTATTTCAAGGAAGAAATAATAACAGTTGCTGTTGTTATTTATTTATTAAACTTACATGCTGACTGATTCTCGGTGACTGAGTTAAAGAAATTACAAAAGAATCACTAAAACATAAAGACAGGGACATCGTTTCTGCAAATCACATTTCAGAATTGATGTTCATCAGTGAAATTTAATTTTTAAAATTATTGTGCTGTTTTCTAATAAATAATGGAAGTTAAAAACTTAAAAGGCTAGAACCAAACAGGAGCATCCCTAGAGTATCAGAAAAAAAGACTAAACCCCATTCTTTTTTTCATTTGCAAATCCCATTTTACATTCCCTACAGAGCCCCTTAGACCAAACAAGCAAAAAAGCATGCTTGACTTCATTTGCTCCAACCAATTTGATAGCCTGTAAGTCTATTTGCATTAGTATTTAAGGGTGTCAACAATTGTAAAATATTTTCAGTCTCATGTAGACTTTTTCTTGGTAAAGGATAACCTGGAGAAAGGAATGTGCTTACTAAGACTAGGGAAAGTGGATATGACTACATTGAATAGGAAGAAGCACAATGATAATTGTGATAAAATGCTAGGAAGTACATGTGGGTGTACTTAGCTTAAAGAACTTTTGTTTAACATAGTCCAGCTTCCTGGAAGTTTAAAATACGGTAGTATATTAAAAAGCTGTTTTTGGTTGTTGATTTGTAACTTTTGTGCCAGAAATAAATCAGTCCTTCCCATTATCTCATTCAGCTGAAATAAGGCCTAGGTCTGTGGTGGCGAACCTATGGCACACGTGCCACAAGTGGCACGCAGAGCCCATTCTGTGGGCACACGTGCCGTCACCCCAGTCCTAGGCCTTCAGCTGGGTTTCATAAAATCTTTTCGCTTTAGGCCTCCACCGCTGTGTGCAAAAAAAAAAAAAGGTTCAATCAATCAATCAATTTCAACTTCTTGCGGGGAAAAAAGATCTCGCAAAGTTGGAATTGATTGATTGAACTTTTTAGTCCCACCCAGTTTGCCATTACCACCGCAGCCATGCCCACCCAATGGGCCACGCCCACCCGGCACCTGATGATACGTAAGTGGGTTTTGGGTTGCAGTTTGGGCACTTGGTCTCTAACACGTTCGCCATCACTGGCCTAGGTCTACAGCAGACATGTCAAACTTGTGATGTCACATGATGTCACGCGACGTATTGGAACTTTTTCCCCATTGCCAGCAATGGGGTGGGCGCAGTTTCCTCATGACCTGTCTGGCCCACAGGCCGGCAGTTTGATACCCCTGATCTACAGTGTAAGCCTAGATCCCAGCCATGCTTAGTGAAAGTTGGATAATATTTAATTGATCTGCTTCATTTATATAGGTACTTATCAGCTGCTATGTTTGTCAACCTCTACAACATTAAGCTGTGTGGACTGCAACTCCCAGAATTCCTCTGCCTGCATGATTCTAGACACTGGTCTAGAATCAGATAAATTAATCTGCCCTGTAAGTTCAGCAAGCTAGGTTCAAATTACATTATCTTAGAGAATGGGTGCCATATTATGGGAAGAATCCAGAGAGGGAAATATTTTGGGAAAAATTGAAGGGGCAGAATATATTTCCCCAAGGGATTTTGAGGGTGGAGGCCAACCCCACCACCCCAGGTCTCTCTGTCCCAAACAGAAACCAGGTCTGCAGAAATGAAGATCTGATAATCTTGTCAGAAAGATTGGAGCCAGGAAGCTTGGATTAGAAAAAAAGATCCTTACAATCAACAATCCCTCACATCAAAAATCCAACAGTCATCAGTCACAGACCCAGGGAAGTAGGATATGACCTTTGGGACATAATAGGATTAACCCACCACCATCAGAATACCAGAAAGGCACACTCAGACTCAGGTCAAAGTTCATACCACAGGAACAACTCCAAACAAAAGCTCAAGAAAGTATAAAAGCCCACCACTCTCTGCTACACGTGGTCAGTTTTCCCAGAGCCATCTTTCTGTCTGGCTCTCCTCTTCAATAAACTACAACCTTGTTTCTAAAGCAGTCTCCATTTTATTATTCCCAGCTTGGACTGGACCCTGGTGAATATTTTAGTAAAGCACAACAGTTTTCATTAGCTGTTGTACTTTTAAGTTTTAACAACGTGTACAAATTTTACAAAACATGCCACAAAATAAAAAAGACACATTTTAAAAAAGAAAGTAATTATAAACTAAACAAAAAAGCAATTAAAAAGGCGTTTCAAAATATACATATCATGGGTCCATTAAATATTAAACAGCATTTAAAAATTTCTAAGTTTAAATGAAAGAATAAATAATACTCTTTTGCTGCAAAGGCCGTGAAATCTGTGCCAAAGGGAAATATTGCAAAACATCTCTACGATTTGTAAGAATACGCATGTCGCCTTCCTCGGTAGGGACTGGGAACCTCCGAAAGCTCATGTGATTTAGACACTTCTCTTTTTTTGTCTATGTATCTTATCGTTGAAGGCGTTTTGGTGCAAGAGCGAGCCGCCGGCCTTGCGTAAAAGCGGCTTCAAATCAATACTTTTGCGTATATCTCCAAGCAGCGAGAGTGCCCCTACCGGGCCATTTGCAAACAAAGCCCGCGGGAGCCCATCGGGTCACAGGTCGCAGACCAAAATCGTTGTCAGCCGAGTCAGTGAAGGGAAGAAGTGCGGAATGTGCGCGGGCTACTCGGGGAGTAACGCGGGCTTACAGCCCCCAGGCCGCGCGCTGCCTTATCTGTGACTCTGTTCACAAGGAAACCTCACTGAACTAAACGAGACTCATATTGAGATGTGTATGTTGGCGAAGCAGCCGGAAACCGTAGGGAAAGGTGCGGGCAGAGTAGCGCGCTTCCCGGAGACTTGGAAGGGACGCCCTCCCCCAGCGGGGTCCCCGCAGTATCTCCTTTCGGAGGGTTTGAAGTTGGAACTTGGGAACTTGGGAACTTGGGAACTTTCTGACGTTCCCAATAGGGTCCGTCCGACTTCCTACGCTCTGCAACTAAAGCGAAACAAAGCGGGAGGTCGGGAGCGCCTAAGAAAAGTCCCCCAAAAGACCCGAACTGGAACCCGCACCTGCTTCTCTGGAGTAGCCGTTACGTAGTCGAGGAAAGAGGGAGGGGAAAGCTACGTATCCTCAGCACTTCGGAGCGTAGGGCAGGCTTATAAAAACTGCAGCTCCCGCTCTTTCCATAGGGGCTGATGGAAAAAGGGAGAATAGAAGCGAGCGCGGGATCCGTATTGCTGCTGCGATTTCTTCGGCCAGCAAACGGAGGCGCAGCGCGAACTCCAGGCTAAGTGGTGCGGACACTTCGGCAGTCTGAGCAGACAATGGGGCTTCAGTCCGAAAACAGCAAAGCCCCGGCAACCGATGATAAGCCTCCGCGGTTGAACACCTGTCGCGGCAAGGTCTTCTGTAACATTAAGGTAAGAAGGAGTGCCTTCGCTCAGAGAGAAAGAGTGGGAAGCGGTTGGGAAGGAACGCTGGCTTCGTTCTCAGAGGACGGGCGCCGTTTCCTCCTAAGGACAGGACGGGGTCGAGATGTTCTCGCTGCCGTTCGCCCCTCTCAGCCCAGCCCTTCTTGCCTCTTGCTTGGCTCATTTGGCCTCATCCGAGCCCACTTTAAAGTTCATTTCAAAATGGGCAAGTTTTCAATTGTGAAAATATTAATAGACAAAATCCACCATTATTTAATTCAGATTTCCAACCTATTAATGGGTTTCTTGGAAGCTGTACACAGCCCTTGAACTGAGTACAGTATTCAAGACTATGGTCCTCTCTGTGCACTTATTTCCTCATTGATTTGCCACATTTAAAAGGCCCCCTGACGCCATAAAAACTCTGAGTGACACATAGCATTAAAAACAATAAATAACAATATAAACAGTGAGAAGATCAATGCATGGCTAGAAAAAAAAAGTTCAAACATACAAAATCTTATACTGTAGGCTTTTTAAACATCCAGGCTCAAACCCTGGAGAAAAAAGAGTTTAAAGTCTTTCAGGAGAGGGCTTTGTGGGAGATGCTGTTCTAGAGGTCACATTCTGTGAAAGAGGAATAAGATTCCTGATTTACTGGGAAGTAAATTGATAGGAAGTGCCTAAGATTATAAAGCTTTCATAACAAGAGTTAGAACATTCTATGCAAATTATATAGGAAGGTTATGAAATCAATAACTGGTATTCATTTCTGAATAACAATGTATTACTCTGTATATATGTGCTATAATTATCATTTTTGCAATGTACTGAAACATACGCTGTATATTGCAAAAAAAACAAAATTCTTTAAAACCAAAATTCTTTACTTGCCCAAACCTATATGCTTTTGCTGTGATTCACAGTTTAATTAAGCTGGAGTATTAGGTGACACATCAAATTGGGGTTGCCTCTCAGTGAAGCATTTAAACAAATGCTTACCTCTTTGACCTATCTTCAGTACTAAGGACTACAAATGTCCTGTAAGTTGTCGTCCCCCATTTTCCTTTTTTCTTGTTGACCCCCATTTTTCCTTTTTTATTTTATGTTCATAATCTGTTTGCATCTTATATCCAAATGGTCTAATTTTCTGCTCACTAGTCACTACCTGAGGGGAACAGTCAGCTTTTACTTGTCCCAGGATTGATTATTTAGTTCTTCTTGCAGTCTGTTCTTATATGAACCATCTCTAGAAGGTGTTTAACTTTTTTCTATGACTTTTACTTAATGCCAGGCTTTCATAATTGGATATTGTCACTAGAAAATAATTGCTTTAGCTTTTTTTTTTAATGTTTGGGGACATCCTTCATGACGTTGCTTAAATCTGTCATTGACATCCTTTCCAGAATATCTCTTCTTCTCTGGCAGGCTGTTCACCTTTATCTACTTCTAAGCCCAAGAAAATAAAATTATCCACCAACTTTACTTTTTCTCGTCCACTGTATATCCACTAAGCATTAGTGTTTCCTAATAGTTTAACACAAAATCAGGTATTGCTTTCCTCACTTTTGCTTTCACAATGAGCTCTTTAAGATGACCTCTTCTTTTGGCAAACAAACCTAGGGTTATCAGCATAGCTTAAATTGCTTAAAAATGGTTGGAAATGATTTTTGTCTTGCTTTGCTATTCTGAACCCTTTTAAATTCTGTTCTTACAGTATTTTCTTATACATAAGGTCTTTCCAAAAATTATTACATATTCTGACACCCTTTAGCTTATTCTGATATAAATTATAAGCTTTGCTGTAGTTAATAAAGCAAAGATAACTCATCTTTTTGTATTACTTTATAAACTAGAATAGACCATCTTTATATTAGCTATTTGTTCTTGGGTCCCTCTGCTTTTTCTGAACCTGCATATTTACAGTATTTGGGATTTCTCTGTCCCTATAGGGCTTCTTTCAGACACGTGTTTGCATGAGAAATTAGTATAGTAATTCAGTAATTTGCACATTCTCTGCCATACATATAAACACTCATCTTTTTCTGTCTCTAGGCCATATAATGTCTGTGTTGAAAGAAACAGTAGCCATTTATCATCTTACCTTGTAGCTTTAAACCATTTTAAAGTATACTTTAAATCATGCTTTCCTACCTGACTATTATTGTGCTTCACTTTTGGGAGAATATTTTCTTTCTGTCATCCTATAATACTGTCCATAAACAGTCCATAAACAGCTTGATTTCTTTGATCACATTTTTCTCTGATGGTTTCTTCTGCAATTATTCTTGAGTATTCCTAACTAAAATGCATGTTTTCTGTGATTTCTCCAGTATTCTTATCTTAAAAGTATTGGTCATTTTATTTTCTCCATTAACTGACATTTTTATTTTTATTATTTTTGTGTTTTATAGCTTGATACCAAAAGCTATATTCAGAGGTATATTCAGTTAATATATACAGTTTTATTTGCCCAAGGCAATTAGGATAAATTGTTCTGAAAGTACTGGAATCTTTTCATCTTGAGAATATTGTTTTTCCACTTTAGTTTTTTCATGTGTCTCGTTCTTCTCATAGATCATCAGCTTTAGTTTCCTATAAGTGAAGTGTGCTTAATATTTCACCTTCTGAATGAGACTGCATTGACATGTCAGGTGATCACAGAGAAGAGGGGATCAACCTATTCTTCAAAGTACCTGAGGGCAGGACTGAAAGTATGGAAAATTATCAAAGAGAGATCCAATCTACAATTAAGAAGAATTTTTCTGACAGCAAGAAAAATCTGTGGAACGGTTTGCCTCTAGAAGTTGTGGGTGGTCCATCACTGGAGGTTTTAAGAAAGGATTGGACAGCCAGTTGTCCACAAACATTATAGGGTATTTTGCTTGAGCAGGAGTTTGGACTAGAAGACCTCCAAGGGCCTTTTCAATTCTGCTATTCCATACTCAGTATTATATTTTGATTGTATGTCCTCTAGATCAGAGGTCCCCAACCCCTGGTCCGTGGACCAGTACCAGGCCGCGGCATGCCACCAGCCAGTCCACACAAACAAGGAATGCCCCATCCACAGGATGCAAGCAGCACACAAAATTGTACCCCCTCCGGTTCGCGGAAAAACCTTTCTCTACGTAACCATCCCTGGTGCCCAAAAACGTTGGGGAACCCTGCTCTAAATCTCATTTTATTGGCATACTTACTGTTTTAGCTTTCTACATTTAACTGATATATTCATTATGGTCTATTCCACAATCTGCCTCTAGTAATATCCTGGATGACTGCAGTGCATTTCTCTATCTTTTGTTTTCTTTTATGTAATCTACTTGATTCTGATATGGCATGTATTCAGTAATACTCAGGAATAGAATTATTGACACTCTTGAAGATGTTGCCAATAGAATTATCTTCTATTTACATATTTATACATTATTGGATTTATTCAGTCCAATTATTTCAATTGTTTCAAGTTCTCCCATTTCACCCATTTGCCTTAAAATCACCAGTTAGTAATATCAGTGCCTTTTCTTTATAGTGTGTCTAGGAACTCTTGCAATTAGCCACATAATTCCTCAAAATTTTCTTCTATCAGGTGTATCATAAAACTGGTTGGTCATTCATTCATTCATTCATTCATATCCCACCTTTATTATTTTTTACTAATAACTCATGGTGGTTATTGGGTTATGACCAAGTATCTTGTTTGATTGTTGCCACTTTGTTCTTTCATATGGTTTCATGGCTGAATCATTTAATCATGTGAGTTAGAGTGGCAAATTCTGATCTACTTATCTTTACCTTTCCCTTCTTTATTTGACAGCATAACTTTTTTCTTGCTCATGCTTCTTAAATTTCTTGCTTTGATTTTAAGTTTCCTTGTAAAACTACTTGCATGATCAGTGACCAGATTTTCTTAAAGCTGTGTATGTCAGCATTTCTAGACCTATTTTTGGAAGCTCAGAGTTTTTTTCCCAATAACAGATGAGTTCTTCTGTCCTAGGGTCTCATCACCTGACATCTCAACCCAGCCACATCAAAAAAGTTTTATTGGCAGAAACACAGAAGTGTTTTCTTCCAGTTTGGAAGAAATTTTGGAATGCCTTAGTAGGTTTGTTTCAATTATTAATGCAGAATCCCATTTACTGTCATCACCATTGTGGATTAATTTTAGTTTGGCCCCTCCTGGTTTAGCTTTAACAGAAAGGATTTCCCTACAGAGAGCTCCTGCTTGTTTTTCTCAGTGATGTGATTGATGTGATTAAGTCAGTATCAATTCTTAGTAACCAATACTTCTTAAGAAACATCTATCCCGAACCTGGCCATTCAAGTCCTCCATGGATGCACTTATTGCTGTAAACCAGTGCATCTGTCTTGCTATTGATCATCCTTCATCTTCTCTTTCCTTCTATCTTTTCCAGCATTACAGATTTTCAAGATCTTTACATAATATATCCAAAATATGATAATTTTAAACTGGTTGTTTGTACCTCATATGACAATTCTGAATTGATTAGTTCTATACTCAGTTTATTTTCTTGGCTATCCATGCTATAGTCATAAAAGTTTTTTCTAACACCAACATTCCAAAATATAAATAATTTTTCAATCCTGCTTCATCAGTGACCAAGGGTCAGTTCTATAGAATATCCCAGGAAAATAATTTCCTGCACAATTCTGATATTTGCAGATATTGACAAATCCCCACATTTGAATATATTTCCCAATATCTTAATTGCCGCTCTATTAAGTGGTATTCTGCATGTATTTTTGACTGCAGATTCATTTGTAATGGATTGTCAATCCTAAAAATCAGATGTTATGTACCACTTCAGCATTTCACTGTCAGTGTTAAGGCTGGCTGTTATACCTGTTTTCATTAATTTGTCCTTTTATGTAATCATAGTCCCATTTTTAATTGTGCTCATGACTTTCTTGATTAGAGTTTGCACATAATTTGCATTTTCATTAGTCAGAGTAGCATCATTAGTATGTGCAGATTATTAATCTTTCTTCTTCCAATTTACCCCTCACCCCCGCCCTGTCCCCATATACTGCCTCATTATGGTGCAGAAGTGTGCCTGGAAGGTTTGAGCAAAGAATGCTGGGAGTGTATCCCAGGCGTATATAGTCCCAGTAGGGTCACCCAAGGCATAAAAATAATCCCAGTTGTCCAGTTAAAGCAAGCAGGTGCTTATATTGGATAATAGTGACATAGGAAGATGCTGGAGGTGGATGCTAACTGTTGTGACAATGGCAAAGGCATTTCATACCGCATAGAAAAAGGCAATAGTAAACCCCTCTTGTATTATATCAAGAAAACACACAAATAGACACTGTTGTGGTAAGAAGGTTCAATAGCTTTAGTGAGACCAAAAGAGTGGCAATCCTAACATCTCCCTTGTTGTGGTATTAATAGTAATCTCCTGGGATTAATATTATGAGATAATTAGTAACAACAAGAAAACATTTTTAGAAATGGCAAATATTTATACATTAAATAGTTCTTTTTTATTTTTACCAACTAGATTTTAATTGAATAACAAATTGCCAAGATGAATTATGGTTTTGTCTGTGGAACTTAAGATTTCAGGATATTTGCCATCTGGATAACTTGTCCTCTGTTTTATTTATGTTAATATTAATCAAATCAGAACATTTGAATTAATCACATATGCTCTTCAGACAGTTATAGCTCTCCTCTATAAATAGTTGAAAGTTGCTTGAAGAACTTAACACCATGGCACCATTTCCAAATGCAGGCATCCTCCCCTTATGTGCAAATAATAGTGGCGTTCAAAGAAAGCTGTACGTGTTGGTGCTCTTGCTGATAGAAGAATGTATAAGTGATGAAAGATGTATTCTCTGCCATGTATAGCTCTATTTTTTATATATAGTGTTTCAGCTGGGGGAGGCAGGGCAGCTGGGAGAAGCAAAAAAGAGACTAGGTCACTCTCCTGGTAATAAATAGCTGGTAAGTAGAGATAGAGTAATGGACAGAAAAAAAAGAAAGGATTTCCATGTTCCAGACTACAGGCAGATTAAATATTGCAATTTATATGAATGTAACTGTCTGTTAGTTTACCTCCTCCCTCCCTCCCAGCCCATACAATTTTTCTTTAAAGGCATTTGAGCAAATTGCCTTTTCTGAATTCTGGCAGGTGGTGCAACATCAGGTCAGACCGTATATTATATAACAATGAGTATTTGCAGTTGAAACATTTTGTGTTAAGTTTAATTTTCTGTATTCTTTTTAAAACTCCCTGAAAGAGAAAAGTTGAAATGTTCTACATAAATTGCTTCCAGAACTTTATAGCATGGATCATTGCATAGGCATCAACCAGATTTGCTACAAGTGAGCACCAGAATACCAGAAACAAAATCATGTGCACAATTTTTGGGAGCCTAAAGGTCAAATCTGAGGGACAGATTCTAGACCAAAGTCTGTGTAATTGATCCAGAGGGAAATTTTTGTTTCTTTGCTTATTTGAATAAGTCAAAACTGGGAAAGTCCTGAGAAAGGCAAAGCAAAAAGCAAGCACAACCTTATAATTTCTGGAAAAAGTAACATAATCCCACCACCAGGCGAGAGAGAAATAGCTCACTTGGGGCTTTTCCCTACTACCAAATTGGTACAGTCAGATTCCACCCAAATTCTATCCCTGAGGTAACATACAAAATTCCAGCAAATCATTTGCTGTTCTGTCACTATTGCATAATTTCAAGTCATTATGGACTGGCATTGCTTGTGTGACAGTTGTTATAGGCAGGGTGAGTGGTTTTATCCTCTGGCTTTGCTGCCGTTCTTTCCTCAACAAGTCACCAGCCATTCAAGAAAATAGCCATCAATCAAGGTATGCAAGCAGGAATGGGGCAAAGCTAACTAAGACTTTGCATGGACTGGTTTCTCCAAACTACCAAATAAACAGAACAAAATGTCTCTTGTCTTGAAAGATTTTGAATCAAAAGCAAACATCTATTTTGTCCCCAGCATTTTCAGGATTGGAATTGACCCAATAATTGAAGTGTACAAAAGTTGGATTGCTATAAGGGGCAGCGTCAGTAAAGCCTGACAAACCTTTCTTTGTCAGGAAAAAATGCCATTGCTCAGTCTAACTCAGTGTTCTTCTACTTCAGCAACTTTCAGATGCCTGGACTGTTGACTGAGGAATTCTGGGAACTGAAGTCCATGCATCTTGAGGTTGCTAAGATTGAGAAATATTGCTCTGTGTTACTTCTTTTACCAATTACACTGGTGCAGTGGTCTGCATGGGTATATATATTGTAGTCCTACAATGTCTCTTCTACAAAATGCAAACATGGATTCAAATATGTGAACAACCGGTTCTCTGTGTGGATACCGCTTCCGAAAGTCCATTCTGGGCCTGGGCAGCAAAAAATTAGCTACCGGTTCTGCCAAAGTGGTGCGAACTGTCTGAATCCCACCACTGAACATGGGTCTTCTCTATTCAAGAAAGTAGATTCTTATGGTCACTTATGTTTTTGTAGTGATGAGGAATTCAATTCAGTCTCAAAGTGCTTTGTTACATTTACTCTGCATTTATCAGATCAATGGAATTTTAACACTATCATTTTTTCATTAAAAAAAAGCTGAGCGACGTGTTTCTCAGCAAATTAGATTTTTTACAAACGTTTATTGTACCTGTGTGTAGTTTGGATATAGCACTATCTAGAGAAACTATGCAAGTGTTTTCATACATTGCAGCATATACTCACTTTTTTTAGACATTACCTCATTAATTGTTTAGCATTTCTGATGTTTCTTGCGGTTTCTCTTGCTGAGCTGAAGCTCTGATGATAGAATTATTTTATCGTTTCCCATATTTATCTTTCAGAATGGCATAATTGCTCTCATTAGCTTGGATTGATTCCAAGGCTTCCTTCCCACGTCATTTATTTGCTTGTACACCTGGTACAATAATCTTAATCCCATAGGAAGTGCATTTTATGAGGGAGCGGTATCTCGACTTGCATGTCAGCATGCCATGCAGATACCAATAGCTCCACATTGTTAGCTCAATATAAAAGACAGACCAGCATCAAGAATGTAACGGTACTGAACACATTGGCTCTATCAAAAACTAAGAAAATGGCATTGCTGTCATAAGCCCCTTTCTGTTGTTACAATGCACAAATATTACTGCTTTTAAAGGTACCCACAATCTGAGGTCTGTTAGCTCAAGATAATGGAGTTCCTGTTTGTTTTGTAGCGGTGTTTATAAAACGCCTTTCTTAAGCTTCTCCAGCAATAACACACATTGATTTAGCATAGAACCTTGCATGTAGAGCGTGTTTTCCCCACCGCTCCCTGTTTAAACTTATTAATGAGCGTCACCATATAGTTGAATCATTTCCTCATGACTTGTAAAGTGTAACTGAGCTGTTTATAAAGAAATAAAAAGGCTAGGCTTCCTATATCATTCTTATTTTCTATCTGCTATCTGAATTGTGGAATCATGGGTGTCACCAAGAGATGTGGGTTGGGGAATTGGCAGTTGAGACAGCTGAATGATTAAGTAACAAGTCCTGATGATTTAAAAGTTCATATCAGGTTTGCCTTTCGGCACTTAGAAGAGGAGAGGCAAGCTAAATCAAATAACATGGCGTACTCATTGCCTGCTGGATGGGTGAATAGTAGGTTACTCATTGCTTACAGAGATGGGTGAATAGTAGGTTAAGCACCTTTAAAAGTTAAATAAATTATCTTGGTGGCTTTCACATAACAGTCTTTCAGATGTATTAACTCCCAGAATTCTATGCAGCATGAACAAAACCTTTACTATTGTGGAATCTGGGTCTTCTCATTCCACTTTGGGGAATATTGAGCTAATTAGAGGAATGACGTGTCCTCCATGCTTTGTATACATGGTTTTAGATAGAGAAAATGCTAAATATAGTAATGGAACAAGAACAGTGCTATTCTCGCACTATTTAAATATATTTAGATATAACCAATCACAGCAGCAGTGAAGATGGAAACACTACTTCCTTGTTTAATAGGAATCAGCATAGAGACACATATTAAAAATGTTAACAATTCTGAGCCAAAGAAAGGTGACTGATAATTTATATGAATTGAAATCTGCTTTGTATTAATATATTCTGCTTCTACTAGGCTTAGAAATAGTCAAGGAGCTCTTTTCAGCTTCTTGATTGTTACCAGATGTTTTCTTCAAGTTTCAAATGTATCTTTACAGTTGCTGGAACTAAAAAAACTTGCTTTAAAAAACACTCTTGTAGGTTAAAAGCATGGAACTAAAAAAGCTCCTGGAGTTACAAATTTTGGAAAAATCCATCATTGGAGATATTGTCTTAATCTGGATCAAGGTCTTTGTGACTGTTGAGTTGACAAATTGAAGGAGATAAAAGAATGTATATTGTTGAACTAAAAGTGATGGATAAAATTGCATCTTACTCAATCCTTAGCAGAATTAGTCCTACACACAGCATAAATTCCTTGATGAATTATTGAATTAAGTATAAATTATTAATTTTAAAATGTGTATTGTGAAATCCCAAGGCCAATGATGGCGAACCTTTTAGAGACTGAGTGCCCAAACTGCAACCCAAAACCCACTTATGCATCGTCAGGTGCCGGATGGGTGTGGCCCATTGGGTGGGTATGGCCTATTGGGTGGGCATGGCTGCGGTGGTAACAGCAGACTGGGTAGGACTAAAAAGTTCAATCAATCAATTCCAACTATGCAAGATCTTTTTTTTCCCCACAAGAAGTTGAAATTGACTTATTGAACCCTTTTTTTTTTTGTACACGGCGGAGGCCTAAAGTGAAAAGGTTTTATAAAACCCAGCTGAAGGCCTAGGACTGGGGCAACGGCACGCGTGCCCACAGAGAGGGCTCTGAGTGCCGCCTATGGCACGAGTGCCATAGGTTCGCCACCACTGCCCAAGGCCATGTAAATACTGCTGGAATCCTAGAATTGGGGTTTAAAAATATGTCCCTTTTGGGAATTATTAAATGATTTGGGGTTGGTCATACTCTCTTAGGCCAATGTGTCCCATGGCTTGATTGTGGAAGTTGGATGGTAAAAGATAACATGACTGAACTCCATTGCAAGAATAAGTAAAGAGGCAATGTAAAAAAACCCTGTCAGAATATTTCTTTACCCATCTGAAGAACTCTTAGTGCTGGAATATCGGTTACAAAGGTATCAAAAAGACTGAAAGCATTTAAAATAGAAAAATAAGGAAATGTACAAAGTAATTATTTACTTTATCTTTTCTAAGAGACATGTTCACTAACAATTTGGCAGGAATTTAGCAAAGAATAAAAAATGTAATCTAGTACTCTTTCAAAGTTTTGCAGACCCAGGAAAAGGTAGTTGACACAATAAAGTACGTAAGGAAGAGGCAGCTATTTAAGCTATGGTGTCTGGTGATACTGAAAAATTAAATTTCAATTTATATTAAACCATAAATTATATTTTCCAATACTTTGGGGTATGTTTGGATTCACACAGCACCTTAACAAACCACATAATGCTTTGTATGAACCATTAGATAAAAGCCAAAAAGTGGCTGGTTATCTCCAAATGCTCCTGAAGTACAACTCCCAGCTGCCCAAACTGGAAAGCCACAGGTCAGCAAGATTGGGAGAGCCACCTGAGAGTCACAACTCTGAGTGAACCTATAATACCCATTACCGACATCAATCAGAGTCCTTAGGATTAATTTGGCATTATACTTGTGATATTGTCTTTGCCCTGGGAAAGTTTACTAAGAGATTTGGACTTAGTTGATGAAAAAGTGGGCATTAAAGAAGTTAATATTCTTCTATGGCTGATTGGGGGATCAAAATTAATTGTTTTCAGCAGCACCAAAAACACCCTCCTTTTGCAGGTGCAAAATCCATGCAAAGTATATTTTGTATGGTAGCTGCAAGCAATCCTTTCTTCTATTGCCTCTAAGGCATAATAAATTTTATTTATTTATTTATTTATACCAGTATATGTCAGCTGCTCCTTAATAGCTTTCAGAAATATAAATAACTAAAATAAAGGATTATTCTTTATATTTCTCTAGTAATGTATAGAATGGTGTTTTTCATCTTTGATAACTTGAAGATGGGTGGACTTCAACTCCTAGAATTCCTCAGCCAGCTATGCTGTGCTGGCTGGGGAATTCCGGGAGTTGAAGTCCACCCATCTTCAAGTTGCTAAGGTTGAAAAACACTGCTATATAATAAAATTTTAATGTGTAACTAAGTTCTAAATAATGCATTTAATGTTAAAAGTGACATCCAGATGTTATTTCATTCAGAGTCCATTTCTTCTCTGCAAGTTTTTGATATTTTTAGGAAGCTTGCCTTTCTGGACTTTGGCTCACCCAGCAAGTCCATTTTTACCTGGTTATCTCCAAAACTGCATTTAATTTCCTGACCTTTAGATAGGGAAGAAGGTCAGTTTGGTATATAGGTAGCCCTAGACTTATGGTCACAATTGAGGCATGTCTGCCACTTCTGTCCTTAGCTTCTTAGCTTCTCTTGAGATGTTGGTAGGAAAACAGGGTATTGATGACTGGAAATTGAGACAGGATGTGGCATATGTCCGATTTGGCAGCTGTGCTAGCAGAAGGGATGGTTCATAGCAAAGTAGAATTTGTATCAATGAAATACTTAATATAGAGAATGGCCTATTTTCCTTTGCCCAGAGAAGCTGTCTTGCTCTGTTAGCTTGTCCTGCTATGTTTAATGAGTTGATATTATTTTAATGTCTTGTTAGTAATTAAGAGGCAGGAGAATCCCATACTGCCCTGTAATTTTAGTCAGATCACTTAGAGTAGATGTGAGCAGTCTGAAAGATGTATACACTCCTGTGCTTATGAGTAGCCCCCTCCCATGAAACTTGTTTTTACTATCACTTGGACCCTGGCAATGTTTTTTTCCTAATGTGAACTGTGGCACCTTTTATTTGCTGTCCATTTAAGCATCATGTTTCTGCCCTCTTGTCCTCAAGTCCTACCCAGTGCACAAACGCAGTCCTTGTCCAAGGAAAGAGAGAGGGTAACACTTGAACAGTACATTGTGGCTCATTTTTGATTTTGGGGAAAACAAGATCACAAAGGCTAATTCTTTCCATATTATCTGTGAGAAATCCCGTAGGACCAGTAAGGAGGGCACTTTGTTCTCCTTCAAAATGAGGGGAAAGGATCTAAGAAGCTACCAATCTGTCAGTTTGACAGCAATGCCTGAGAAGGTTTTTGGACAGATATAAAGACATTGAACAATAAGCACATTGAAAACAGTATAGACTTCATAAGTTTTGCCAGGTTAATCTTATCAAATGTTTGACTAAGTGGATTCCTAGTAAACTGTGGAAATGTTGCAGGAGTTTTTTGTGCTTCTGTATGCCTTTGATTTAGTAGTGACTCCTGACAGCTGCCCAGATAAGTCCCTGCAATTTTCTTGGTGAGGCTTTTGGGAAGTGTTTGCCATTGCCTGCTTCTTAGAGCTGAGAGAGAATAACTGGCCTAAGGTTATCCAGCTGGCTTTACTCTATGCCTAAAGCGGGGAGTAGAACTCATGTCTCCCAGTTTCCAGCCCAGGGCCTTAACCACTACACCAAACTCACCGTAATGTAGATCTAATAATCTTGATTTATGCAAAGCATCTGATAGTGTATCCATGCAATTCCCTTATTAACAAACTAGCTAAGTGTGGGCACAATGGTATGGCCTTGTCTGTAACTTACTAAGGTATCAAGTATGGTGCCACGAGGATCCCTCTTGAATTCTCTGCCCTTCAGTCCTTTTCTTAATAGCTTGCATGAAGATGTGGAGGGAATGCTTGCCCTAATTATATTATAAGATATAAATTTGAGTTAGATAGTGAATCTCCTCAAAACAGACATAACAATTAAAATAATCTTTATTGGTTAGAGAAATTAGCTGAAAATAACAATAAAACAAGCACAACGTTTTTCATTGTGGAAACAAAAATTAAATACACAAGTACAGAATGGGAGATGCCTTGTGAAAACTATCTTGGAATAGTAATAGATTTCAAACTCAATCAGAAGTATAATATGGCTGCAAAAATGGCAAATGCCATTCTAGATTATAGCAATAGAAATATTCTACCTGGTCATGAGAAATAATGTGGCGGATGTGTTCAAATAAAGGCCAAAGTGTCACTGGGAATGTTTTAATTGGGATTCTTAAGTTGATCAGTGTTTTCAATGCCTAAAGGCATATTTCAAATTTTGATGACTTAAATCTCAGGGAGGAGAGCCCCTCCAAGATAAGGTTAGCCTAAAGAGGAAGGATAGGTTATTTGATACTGGAGCAATTGGTGGCAAAGTCTAGGGTATTAGTACGAGAAGAAAGGTTAATAAGCTTTAGGTCAAGAGAAGTGAAAGTGAAAGATTGTAGAGTAGACTAAGAGGAGAGTATAGTTAGTGCTGTTCCTTTTCCACATGAGGAAAAAACATCATAGAAATTGGGAAAACATGGAGTAAAAACATACACAGGGAGGAACTGTGAGTTTGCAGATAAACCAAATTGAAGCTGAAGGACAGTTTTTAACAACAGCAAAAGGAACTTTACAATACCACTTTACAATGCCTTAGTAAGGTCACACTTGGAATACTGCATCCAGTTTTGGTCACCACGATGTAAAAAAGATGTTGAGACTCTAGAAAGAGTACAGAGAAGAGCAACAAAGATGATTAGGGGACTGAAGGCTAAAACATATAAGGAACGGTTTCTGGAATTGGGTATGTCTAGTTTAATGAAGAGAAGGACGAGGGAGGACATGATAGCAGTGTTCCAATATCTCAGGGGCTGCCACAAAGAAGAGGGAGTCAAGCTGTTCTCCAAAGCGCCTGAAGGCAGGACAAGAAGCAACGGATGGAAACTAATCAAAGAGAGAAGCAACCTAGAACTAAGGAGAAACTTCCTGACAGAACAATTAATCAGTGGAACAACCTACCTCCAGAATCGGTGAATGCTCCAACACTGGAAGTTTTAAAGAAGAGACTGGACAGCCATTTGTCTGAAATGGTATAGGGTTTCCTGCCTGAGCAGGGGGTTGGACTAGATGACCTTCAAGGTCCCTTCCAACTTTATTATTATTATTATTATTGTTGTTGTTGTTGTTGTTGTTGTAAATAGAGTAGAATAGAATAGAATAGAATAGAATAGAATAGAATAGAATAGAATAGAATAGAATAGAATAGAATAGAATAGAATAGAATAACAGAGTTGGAAGGGACCTTGTAGGTCAGTCCAAACCCCTGCCCAAGCAGGAGTCCCTACACCATTTCTGACAGATGGCAATCCAATCTCTTCTTGAAAGCCTCCAGTGATGAAGCACCAACAACATCTGAAGGCAGTCTGTTCCATTGGTCGATTGTTCTCACTGTCAGGAAATTTCTCCTTATTTCCAGGTGGAATTTCTCCTTGATCAGTTGATTACCAGGAGACACCATTTCATCCTATTAGGTATTGTCAGACATGGGTAGCCACAGAGATATTACTGTATAGATTCAAAAAGCATCAGGAATTGAATTCATAGATCTTTGCACTTTCAATGACTATATGTATTACATTAACGTTTGGAGCTATCCAGGTTCTGGGGTTTAGTAGTTGCAAGAAGAGAAGTGTCTGATGAGTTCCAATAGGATGAAACTGGTCACATGGCACCTCCTTGTGATCAGTGCTGAAAATACAATAGGTTAGAATATACATTATAAAATAGAGATTTCATGTAAAATTCCACATGTGGAGGCCTGATGTGATGTAATATCTATATTTCTCTGATCTGAAATTTTAAGGGAAGATGGTCTGTATATATATTATTTTGATAGCTCTTTGAATGATGGGTGACCAGTCTATCTTAGTTTTACCTCCCTTTATTACCCTTTTGAGGTTATAAAGCTACATGTGATTCAATAGCAGATTTAAGCCTTATTTCAACATGATAAAATATAAGCTCTTATTAAATTCTGTTATTAATGCCAATGTTCCTTCAATTATCTTACCATCCTGTAGTCATTCTAGCATTTTGCAGTCATTCATACATTCAGTATAAATGTCTCTCATGGGAAAGAACAAGATTACTGGCATTATGCAGCCCCTCAGCTGTATGTGTTTGTTTGAAATATTAATTTTATGCTTTTCAGGACACTGCTGCAATTGAGACAAGTGAGAATGTTGAAAATTACTTAAGCAGGGTTTCCTAAAAAGGCCAGTGCTTTTTCAAACATTAATTTCATCCAGATATCTCACTGTTTGCTAGCAGAGTTCTTGAATAATAGTGATTGCCAGCCAAGGCATAAATTGTGCCTTAAATTAGGAGAAAAGAGTTTCCATTAGAGAATTCAAATTGTCTTAGTCGTTTCTCATTGATCCAAAGACAATGGCCTTGTGCATTAGGGATGTGCGACTTTTTCTGAAGCCAAGATTTGTAATTGGTCTTTAGATGATATGCCTGGAATACACTCCAAAAAATAAGGGGACTAATTTGATTTTATATAATTAGGTTTAGCTAAATGAGGTAATAGGCTTACTCCCCATGTATTTAATAATCTTCCTTTCTGTTAATAATTACTTTGAAGTGGCAACTTTCAGAGCACTTTCTGGAAATGCATGCAGATCAGGGGCCATAGAAAATGTGTGCTTTTGTAATGTGGCATCACAGGAAGGTTCTGTTACTGAACAGTAGAGCTGGCCCTGTCATTTGACAAAGTGTGGCAGCTACTTTGTACAATTGATTTGGGGTATAGTAAAGGGGTAGAAGAGTATTAAGGGGCTATTTAAAAGATTGTTGTTGCAGTTTCACTGAAGGAACAGCAGGACTTTCTCTTTCAAGTGATATATAATTTCACAATCTTGAGTCAAGTAGCAAATAGGTTGTGCAGTTGAAAATTAATTAGTCTGATTGCAAGTGCAGACAACCTGACGCTTTCTAAATGTTGGAGTCGTGGCTCCCCAAATTTTTTCCAATAGCCTTGCTTCATGAGTTGTTACAAAACATCTTTTTCTGTACTAACTTTACCTACTTGTCTACTTCTGCTTTATTGAAACTTTATGCTTAGGTGCACTGATCTTCACTTTGAGAACGTGGTTATCCTTGAAACTTACCGATCTTATTTTTCAGCCCCCACTCCTCCATCTTTCTCTTCCCTACCCCTTTCTTGTTCATTCTTTACTTATAACTCTTTGAAATCTGGTTAGTGACAGTTGGACGGAAGTAATTAATTGATGGCAAAATCTACCTTTGATAGAGATTCTGAGTTTTAATACCCTTATCTCATCATAGCTTTAAAGCTTTGATTCAAAAGTGCTTGCAGAACCACCATGATTGTTGTAAAATAACTTGCACTGATTTTGCATTCCCCACACTTTCTATGGCTACAATGTCTGTAATAGCCTGTTTGGAATTGCTCTTGCTCTCTGCACATCTGACTCATGTTTCATTTTATCTTTTTTTTTTCATCCCTCTACTTCTGATCTGTCAAGTTCTTGTCTGGTTATTTAAAACAGACTTTAAAAAGTGTTCCCAAAATTGTGTTAAAGAGTTTAATTAATTTTTTTCTGGGCCAGAGGTTATAAATATGGTTTGATGGATTTGGGATCCTTTGTTCTATTCCCTATCGTTATATGTCTATTGATTTTATTATTATAACTGTATAATTAATTATTAATTATATTATTAATTATATAATTATTATATTATATTATATTAATAATTATATAATCTTATTTCTTATTACTGAAATACCCAGAAAGGCAATGACCTTCAAAAAATCTCTTTTGTCCCTAATTCTTAACACGTTCCTCTCTCTGTGGAAGGAAGCTGATATTTTTCCTGCTATTAACCTATCAAAGCAAGTTTTGGCAATGCAATTTTGGGGGCAAATTTTTATTTATTACAAAATTTATTTGCTGCTCATATTGTGTCATACGACTCTGGCGGAATGGGTTGCTGAGGGGTTCAGACTACAGGTTGCCAATCTCTGGCTTAGAACTGTGTGTCAATTTGGTCCTTTTAAATATCATGATGTCTGTCCAAGGTTTTCAGCTCTTAATGGTCTTTTTGGCATATCTAATAACAGAACTGTTTTTAGATGGATTTTTTGACTTTCATAAAAAGGGCTAGCAAACACAATTTAGGGCATTTTAAAGAACAATTATTTTTTTAAAGCTATGTCCTGTGAGACACCTTTAAAATGTTATATTTCAATCACTTTTAAGTACTTCCAGATATTACAAATTTCAGCTCTCACAATTTCTGAGTATTAATCATGTGGACAGTGGTAGTCGTCATCAAAACCAAGAGAAGGGCACTATTTGCTTATTCTTGCAAATGTCCCTGTATTAACACTTTATGAAATAGAAGTTTCCTTACATGGTTCAGCCCTTTGTCTGTGTCATTTTAGATGTCCTAGTAGTCCTTTATTATATGCCTTAAAAGAGGTTTTATACAACTGATGTATTTACCTGTCAATCCAAAATCTTTAGATAGTGAAAGCACCTCTGCTGGCTTTTCTCAAGAGCAACCAAAATGATATTGCTTGCACATAACTCTCCATGAGTTAAGATGTCCAAATACAGAACAACCTTATTTTGGGCCTGTTATAAAGCACATCACTTAGAGTAGATTAGTGAAGGTTAAGTTAAACTTTGGGCACAGTATCTTGCATTTGGAACAATGAACTTAACCCCAGAAGACAGTTTGCCAGTAGCGTTGATCCAGTGACTCACAGGAAGAGCAGAAAGGAACAGAATGAAAATATCTTTACTTAATAGCTCTTACATATGAATAAACTGTTATTCAACATTAATTTTATTGATTAAAATTGTTCTCTTCCCTGATTTGTAGAAAGAAAGAAAAAGGATAGATAAACAAAGAAAAGCAATTGAGCATGTAACTTAGTAGCAGCCTATAGGTGCTCATTTTTATCTATCTATCTATCTATCTATCTATCTATCTATCTATCTATCTATCTATCTATCTATCTATCTATCTCTTAGTCATAAAGAAATGCTACATAATAAGGCTGGTTTACTATTAAACAAATGTAATATAATTGGTTTACATTTATGTAGGAATTCACACATGTCTGAAAGCCCATGTATATAGCTATCCTATGTGAATAAAATGCACATACCTTGCAAGGAGATATCTTTTCACCACCAAATTTGTTTCATGGAGTAGTTTGTGGGAAATACAGGAGACAAACGGAATAAAGAGAATCCATTCATTCAGTACAACTCCCTCTTTTGACATGCATCACCAGTATGTGTGGGGAGTGAAGGAGAAATAGCATCAGAAAACACTTCTCAGTGGTGGATCCTATTACCACCCCCACCCCCCAATATATTCTGGCACAGGAATTGGACTTTTGTATTCCTCAGGGTTTTTCAGTGCAGATGTAACATTCACAGCTCAGCAATTCCCTTTGCATTACTTAGACATACTTAACTGGAAAAATACAGTACAAATAAGGATGATTGTCTTTGGTTTCTTGTTTCTCAAGATGACGATAAGGCTTTCAGAAAACCCCTGCCTTTACTTTTCCTCTGACAAAGGATTCCTTCAAATGAAGGTTTTGTGCCAAATTGAGATTCACTCTGGACTGTTCTGTCTCACAACATCATCTTGTATGATAGGCTGAGTCCATGCTTTACTCCTTATCCTTGATTTTATATAAAGATATATAAAAGGGAAGTTGCTTTTTTGGAAACAGAAAGTAAACCCTTAACTCTAAACCATAGTAGGATTTTATTGATAATTAATTCCAGGGGACTTACTATATACATAAACTTTGATTTTTGTGAGCTAATGCTGCAACAATGGCATAGACTTTTTTCTGCCAAATCTCTGGAAATGTTCAACAGTGCTTATATTTTATAGCAGATGTTTGAATGTTGCCTTTAGAAGGGTAAGCAAAGTTGTTGACTGTGTTATTTTACATAAGCTATTCCGGTTGCTTAATGTGGACTGGATACATTTGCGTTAATTACCCTGATAGCCAGTATCAGAGAAGAAACATGTTTTATTGCTTTATGCCCTAATCTATGGGTGTTTCAGATACCAAGATATGCTATAACACAAAAGCTTCACTCTTTTTTAAAAAATAGCAGTATATATGTTTCATTTAAAGTTTAATAAAAAGATGGTAGAAAACAAAAAGCAGCTGCATTCTCCAATTCTCTTCTTTGCTGTGCTATAGATCTTCTGCAACTAAGCCTTAGAAGGCAGACCATTCTGTCAATTCTGCATTTTGAAGGTTTTCATTTATTTTCTTATTCAACTATCCCTAATAAGTGTATTTCTTTCTATATACAGCTATCTCTGATATCTACATTTTAATTATATAATTTCTATATGTAATTGTTGCCTATACAGTCATTTCTAGCATGTAAGTTTCTATGCATGCATCTTTTTCTAAGAGATGCTTTTTTTTCTATAACTGCATACTTTTTCTATAATTGAACATGGATATGTATTATGGAGGAAAGCTATGGCAAATCTAGACAGCATACTAAAAAGCAGAGACATCACCCTGCCAACAAAAGTACATATAGTCAAGGCCGAGGTTTTGCCAGTTGCAATGTATGGCTGTGAAAGTTGGACCATGAGAAAGGCTGAGCGCAAAAGAATTGAGGCCTTTGAACTATGGTGCTGGAGAAGAGTCCTGCAAGTCCCCTGGACTGCAAGGCGATCAAACCGGTCAGTCCTAGAGGAGATCAACCCTGACTGCTCTTTAGAAGGCCAGTTCCTGAAGTTGAAACTCAAGTACTTTGCTACCTAATGAGAAGGAAGGACTCACTGGAGAAGACCCTAATGCTGGGAAAGATTGAGAGCAATAGAAGAAAGGGACGACAGAGAATGAGGTGGCTAGATGGAGTCACGGAAGCAGTAGGCGTGAGCTTAAATGGACTCCAGAAGATGGTAGAGGAGAGGAAGGCCTGGAGGAACGTTATCTATGAGGTCGCGATGGATCGGACATGACTTCGCAACTAACAACAACAATGTATTATGGTGAATTACATAACCATGAATACTATGCCAGGTTTTATTCTAGCAAATCATAACATTTACTTGAAAAAATAAGTCTGTGATGGATTTTTTAAAGCCTCTCCGTTCTATAGGAGTTGGGCATGAGAAAATAGACATTTTAAAAATAAATTGTGGTTGGACTTAAGCTATTTCTATAAACAGTTTGCAGTTATGGTCATTTGTCCAACTTTCAAATAAACATCCAGGCAATGAATAGGGGACTTAAGAAAACACAGATGTATAATGTTGGGTGACAGTGTTGTGAGATTCTTTTAAAATATTCCTGAATATGTCAAGGGGAAAACCCTGTTTTGGCCTGGGGGACTGGTTCTGTGCTATACAAGGGGTATCTAAGAATTAACTAGAGCAGTGTTTCTCAACCTTGACAATTTTAAGGCATGTGGAATTCTGGGAGTTGAAGTCCACATGCCTTAAAATTGTCAAGGTTGAGAAACACTGAACTAGAGCTACCATATTTTTGGTACTTCTAGCTTCTCTAGTTTTCATATGTATGAAAAACCATTGGCTTATAGGACTTGTCCACACTCAAAAAGCTGAATGGCAGATTGAATTTCCCAAATGGAGCACCTTTTATGACCTACTAAGATCACTCTTTCCCCGTAAATTCCTTCCTAATGTGTTAGAAACCAGACTGACTTATTTTTACCATTCAATTCAGGAGAGCCAAAAATGATTTTCTGCAGTTGAATGTACTAATGAAAAGAAACAAGCTTCTTGGAAAAATACTAATATATCGCAGCAGGAGCTAGTGTCTCACTTCCATTGAGAAACCTGGATAGCTCAACTGATTTTAGCCAGATGCCTTTTAATGGACAATTTCAATGTCTTTTTCTCTTTCAAATGGAGCATCCGGGTAACAACAGAATTTGGCTCTCCCCCCCCCCTTTTCCCAACTTTTAAAATGCATCTGCCTAAAATAAGGCCACTTTTGGTATCAGTAATAAGGGTTTTTTTTAATTTATTTCATCTAATTTGCTTTCAGGGAAATGTTAACTGCTATGCCCATCTGGATTCTATTTCCCATTATTAGTTGTTCTATCTTTTTTTTCTCCTGTAGGAAGAAATATCTTCAATTGTCAATGTAAGATTAAAACATTCTTTGTTATTTTTATGTTTACCTGCTTACATGAAAATAAATACCTGAACTTTTGAATTCAGTGATTTTGACTGAATAGACAAGTTTAGAATGCCATTGCAAACTACGGTAACATTAAAATTGCACCAGCAAATATCATCTTAAAGGTATAGCTATGAAAATAAAAGCAAATTGAAATGAAAATGAAATCCAATTCAGATTAACAAATCAAAGAATCCATATACAGAACCAGGCTCCTCCAGTCACAAATACATAGAACTATCTGTATGTATTAGTAGCAAATAGCAGCCTAATTAGGCCAACAAGTAATGATCTTTCGAATAAAAGCATTAGGGCATTTTCCTGTTAAGGAGTTTGAATTTCTTTCTCATTGACACCATGGCTTCTTCCCTCTCCTGTATTGTTGTATAGAACTGAACTGAATTAATATTATTTCCAGAATGCATAGTTGAATGGAGATTGGCAGGGGAACTGAGGTCTCAATGCATGGAGGGTGCCATGTTGAGAAATGCTGTTTTTTATTGTGGGCTGCTTGAGACTCAGCATTTGGAATAGTTTATTGCCCTATTATTAGACCTCATCAGTGGTGGGATTCAAATATATGAACAACCAGTTCTCTGTGTGGATGCCACTTCTGGAAGTCCATTCTGGGCCTGGGCAACAAAAAATTAGCTACCGGTTCTGCTGAAGTAGTGCGAACCAGCTGAATCCCACCACTGGACCTCATCATGAGCAAGCATATTGATTGGAAACATTGAGCATACATAGTACTGTAGAGCTTCTTTTTGGCTCAGATAATACAGATAGATCCATTAGATTAAGGTGTAGTTGCCCCAGTAAGTATAAAGCAGCCTGGAAGATAATCATCTTTTAATTAAAAAAAAAAAGAATTGGATTTGTTTGATGATCACTTTATAAATGTTCTTGTTCCTAAAGTGCTTCTCTGAGCTTACTGGCATTATTATAACTTGGCTAAAAAAAATTGGGATATGTAAAGAGGAGGAAGAACTATCTCAAAGGAAAGATTAGGTTGTGTTTTTATGGGGAACCATTTGGGATTTTAGGACATGTACTGAGCATTTTTATGAAATAGTTACCAGAACAGTTACGCCTATCATATTGCTTGATCATTCTTGATTCTGAGAAAAAAATATTTTCATATGCAGCCTATTGTTGTCACTGCTGCTCTAACCAAAAAAAAGGAGGGGGAGAGGAAGAGTTAAAAAAAATCAGAGTGTAGCTTAAATCTCTCTCAGATAATTTTAATGTATTTATAACTCGACAAAGCCAGTGGAAACATTGCAGCTTCATTCACAATTGTTAAAAAGCCATACAGAAAACATACTGTGCTGAACAAGTAGGCTGTGCTCCTGTGGTGTCAGTCCGAATTCCAAGGAAATGAACCAAGAATTTAATCTGGATACTATTAAGAAATTCTAGCTTTTTTGATCACAGTCCAGATCTTGGAAATGCTTTTGATTTTCCTTTCTATATATACATAAATCAGCTTTCCAATATATCTCATTCCTGTAAGCCATGCTGTTTTATCTCAAGAGCCACTGTTTTCTGGGCCAGGGGTAATGTTTTTTACCTCTATTTCTTCATGTATATTTTGCCGGGGGGGTGTTGGGGGAAGTTCATCAATACATCCTTCTTAAATTGTACACTTCCCTGTTTGTCATTCATAAGTAATGTGTGAATAATGCTGACATAAAAATGTTGGAACATTTTCACCAAATTATAAGAGCTGAAATACAGATCGGAATAGAGTAAAAGTCTACTCTTTATCATGAGTAAAAAAAAGGCAGTCCCGTTATACTGCTAGGGAGTAACCTTTTTTGCAGTTAATGATGCAAAGTAATAAGTTGTGTTAGGAAAATGAGTAGCCATCACAGCCACTTTTGTTACTTATAAAAGAGTTTTGAGAGGACTTGTTATACAGAATTTTTAAAAACATAATAATATAGAGGAGAATTTGGCATGAATTTCTCATTCTCCCTTTGAACTGTGAAGCTCTACTTTATCCATTCCTTTTCTAACCTCACGTTTCTTTTGTCTCTTCTGTGTTTCTGTCATATTTGTTAAATATTATTTGAGTTAAGAGTTACAAGAGGGGAAGGAATGTTCCGCTAGTGGCCTTGATTGGGAAACTGTTCTGTATTATCATTGGCTAAACAAAAATGTCAGGCAAAAATTAGGTTTGCATGTATGCACAAACACACACGAAATGTAATATTGCCAGCCTTAGTGTTGGAACAGAGGCCAAAGGATCTCATGGACGCCTGTTCTATGTCAAGCATAAACAAATACTGGAAACAGTTAAATTTATGATAACCCTCCTAAAAAAGACAATCAGCAACAATGGGGAATTGAGAATTAGAAAAGCCGAGAGTTGGAAAAATTGTAGTCTAACTTAAATTTTATTTGTCATTTTAATATTTATTTAAACTATGCATCTTACCTGTTGGGCAGTACAGGCTCTTAATTTATGTTCTTCAAGCTCTTTTGCATTTCATATTTCAAGTTCTGATTATTTAGTGATTTATTCAATTTTTATCCTGCTATTATGTTTTATATCACTTTTGGCTTTCTTTTCTTTCACTCAAAAATACATATTTCAATGCTGCTTCCTATCATAATTAACCAAGCAAGATCATAATATCTAATACAATGTCATAGAAATATGTTAAATAAATAATTGCTAAATCTGCCCTCCAGAAAGCTCGGTCTCTATCAGCAGCCAGTTTTTGGTTAAAGATTTTACTCTAGTACTCTTTTTATCAAATATTCCCACAGTTGGTTTTTTTATAAAAGTTCCAGAATAGAATTAAAGAAAACTAGTGTATTTGGCCATTAAACTTGCATAGTGTCATGCCAAGCAGTAGTGAAAGCCAGCATTTGCTCAACACAGCCAGATTAATTTGATGCAGGGAGGGAAGAATGCAATTGCAAGTAGAACAGCAAATCTCCCAAACATATTTTGTCTACCTGTGTACTTTGAAAGTATCTTGAAGGCACCTTGAAGGCATGAAGGAACTGAAAATATTTAGACCTAAGAAAAACTGACAGAGAGGAAATAGGATAGCACCCTTTAAATATCTGAAAGAATGTCACAGAGGAAAAAAAATTGTCTGTCTTTTCCAAATTCAGGATAAGAAAGAAAAGAGTTATGTTACAGGAAGGCAGAGCCTATAAATCTACTTACTATTAAACATGTAATAGTAAGAGCAATGCAACAGTGGAAGGAATAAGCAGTTAAGGATGGACTCAGGGATCGCTGGTTGTGTTAAAATGGGGCTCGATAGCCAGATGCTTTACTTTTCATTCACACATTGAACAGGGGTTGGACTTAATGCCAGAATGGTTCCTTCAGACTCTGTGATTCTACTGTACATGTTATCTTATTCCTTCTTAAAACTTACTTCATTTTTATTGCTGATTTTTTTATGATACATATTCTCTTCTAATCTCACAATCTCTATTATTTGGCTACAATATTTCTCTAAGGTTTTTTTTATGACACATTCAAATTGGGTAAACGTCTAGTCACTAAGATTCCATATTTCATCTTTTAAAGTGATGGCAAGGAACCATGCTTTATTTTTATCATTATTGTATTATTATAATACATCTCAAACAAACAGGAATTTTTTGGTTGTGATTGTAACTGCCAAATCCTAGAAAAGTCTTTTAAATGCTGTATATGCAAGGAAATATGGACAAAATGAAACCAATAAGAAACAAAAAGAAATTTAGCTCAAAAATGCAAAAAAATAAAATGAATAATTATATAAAAACAATGTTAAAGAAAAGCTCCAAAGGGAGTAAAAAAACAAACAAACTCAGACCAATCCAGTAGCAGAGGAGAGAAAAAATATGGCTTGCTGGATCACAGAGTTAGAGTGAAAGAATAACATAGGTCCAGGTTTTTTTAGCCTAATGCCAGATTTATTTCTTGTTTGTTTTAACAAGCATTTATTTCATGTTAAAAGCAGAGCATGACGACATGATCCCTATGTCAAACAAGAGTTAAATTAATGATTGTAGCAGAAAGCTTTGACCATCAGAAGGCAATGCATTCATCAGTCACAGTCTATATACTGTGTAACTTACTGTCAGTCTAACATGCTACAAAAAATACACAAATCACAAAGGAAAAAAAGACTTTTTCCATCTTCTTTATAACTCCGGTCACAATATTTAAAGTTTTCTTTCAATACCATAAATTCAACCCCTCAAATATTGAAAATGTGAGCTCGCTGACCTTGAAACCATCATGTATAGCAATGGATCCCAATTTTTTAAAAAAAGTGTGATTTTCAGTTAAGCAAATCCTCTTCAGATGTTTGTGACTTTGGTTTTAAGTTTATATACACATTTGGTTACTATTTTGCCTGTAACTTAGAATCATCCAACAATATTATCCAGATACATATTGGCACTTCCTAGCCCTCCATTATGGTAATACATCTAATTATGCATCTTCTTGCTAACAGGTATTTGTGTTCTGCCATGGCCTGATGCAGCTGTCTCAACTCCTCTACAGTGCTTACTTTAAGAGTAGCTTGACTACCATCGAGAAGCGCTTTGGTCTCTCCAGTTTGTCCTCTGGCTTTATCTCCAGTTTACATGAGGTAATTGTATCAACTGAGCTGCTTCAGGATGAAGCTGTTGTAGGGTTACTCCAGCTGAACTTCCAAAAAGTGATGGAAATATGGTTATACCAGTATCTACTGAATTACATTGGATTAATAGGCTACAGATAGGCTATACAAATTGTTTAATACAGATGAATGATGATGAATGAATGAATCTGAGAATATAAAAATGAGGCATAGTGAGTACGGTATGTGTCGCATGTTATCTGTCTCTACACATACCATGTGTCTAAGATACCATGTGTTTTCTATGGCATCTAAATTAAAAATAAACAGTGGTAAGTAGAATTACAAAAAATTGCCTATCTGTGTGTACATGTGCACTGGGTAGCATACATGCACTGCATTCTGGGTAATGCATCCAGGACGGGGGCCTTAGGTAATTTCTGTGTCAGTGAATTATAGTATACTGTAGCAACATCCAATCACCTATGACATGAAATTGGTGTAGCAATGGCTGGATGACTCTGGTAACTTTTAAGATGTGTGGACTTCAACTCCCTGAATTCCACAGCAAGCCTGAAGTTAAGTCCACACATCTTAAAGATGCTAAGTTTTGAAAAATAGAGGTCTGGAATATATTATAAATTATTAATATGGAAATGATCTTAAAATGGAGGAATCAGCAGCATTGAGGCCTTACCTCTAAACAGATGTATTTGGAGATTTGGGGGGTTTTTTGGAATATTTTTTTATTGCAACATCAAACCAGATTTGGTCCATTTTTAAATATATATATATTACTGGGCTTTTGCTGATCTTTCTTGTCATATCAAATTTGGTTCCATTCTGTTTGATTTTCAGAGAGATAATTTGCTGATGGAAGGCATCCTGAGCCCTTTACAGAATTTCTTTCCCACATTTGGGTAGGTTGGAAAGAATAAAAAGGAGAGCAGAATCACTGATTAGAAATTAAGATAAGAATGTTGCATAGTTCCATAAGGAAAAAGAATTGCCAAATCTCCTATTAATCAAAAACATAAAAGCAGCTAAACTTTTATCAGCACCTCTCATTAGATATTGTAATAGGAAAAATGTCCATTTAAATAAGGAACCAAAACACCTGGAGATAAATGCAACAAAATATCTTTTAATGGCATGCACAACTGCAACAATCATTCCTTGCCAGTGGAATGCAGAAAAGCTCTGAAATTTCACAGGTTATATACACTCTGAAATTATACCTAAGAATTATAAAAGGCAATGTAAACAACAGCATGTTCTTTACACCCAGAATGTAGCATCTGATAAATACATGAGATGATCTTACTATGGGCTGATCAGGCACCATTAAGTTCTACTTTTCTAAGATGTCTCCAAACATGCTGTTCACACTGATATCAGCAACTTATAAATAATATATTTTATTGTACTCATGTATTGACTCTTTTCACACCAAGAAAAGACTACAATCTGGTTTTTAACTATCTGTCTCCTGCCCCTCCAGGGTCATCAGATGGTTTCAGTTTGCCTGCTCCTTCAGCTGTAGAATTTAAGATCCCTCACAGCGATCATATTTATAAGGCTAAAAATATTATTTGCTCCCCATAATATGTTTCACATTCCATTATCCAGATTATTTTAGAGTAAATCAGTCATTCTGACGTCCATCTTCATTAACCTCCTCCAGATTAAGGGTGCAAATTTGTGCCTTCCAGATGCTTCAGATTATAGTTCCCATAATTCCTTCAGTTGACCATAGTGGCTGGAGCTGATGGGAATTAAAATTTAAGGAGGCTGTAGGCTTTTATTCCTGATAATTATAATAATATCCATGCATTTCTTTCAGATTGCTCAATTACACATGATAGGCAAAATGCCAGAGTTAGAATCTTTGAACTTCCCCTCAACTCATTTTTTAACCTATTTTATTCAATATTCCAAATTGTTGTTTCTAGAGATGTTTCTCTTTCCCACATTTGGGTAGGTTGGAAAGAATAATCTCTTTTGAGCAGCAGATTTAAGATTTAAGTGGCAATAAATCTCTCCTAAGATGCAAAGTGAGGACAAACATTGTCTTTACCTTTCATTGTGGTGAATGTTAAAATATTTCTATCAACTTCACCTGAAGAAGGCCTAAAGTTCAATTTTTAGCATCATAAGATAGACATTAGAGAGCCACTACCAGTCAGCATGATATCTTGTAGTTGGTATGTTAGGTGTATTTGAGTGTGTCTCTGCAAATTTGAGTCCATGTCATTTGCTTTTCTAAGGAATAGGTGCTTTCTATGAGGATAGTTTGAAAGTACTGAAACTGGGCTTGTATATTGTAGTGCATCCAAACACTGTATATGTAGAAGTGAATACGATTAAGACCAGCTGATATATGTAAAGACTGGATTCACACATATTTTGTGTTGTTTGGATTAGTCATATGAGCCCAACTGTGATTTATTCTGTAAACTATAAAATCTATGGAGATTCTTAGTCATCCAGGTCATGGTTGTCCCAAATATGCTTTTTCAAGAGGCAACTGGACTTTCTTGTTTTTCTTTGAAAACGTTTCACTTCTCATCCAGGAAGTTTCTTCAGAAGCGAAATGTCTTCAGAGAAAAGCAGGAAAGTCCAGTTGCCTCTTGAAAACGCATCTTTGGTATAAAATATGTAGAAATTCAACAAAATGTCTGCAGATGCAGTTCTAAAAAATCACTAAAAATGTTTTGCAATTAATATGTTACAAACATGAAAACTCTTTGTCTCAAGCTGAACAGCCTCCAGATGTGTGGACTACAATTCCTAGAATTTTCAGCAAAGGCCCTCCTGGCAAGAAATTTTAGGAGTTGGTCCACATACCTAGAGGACACCCAAAGGAAAGCTGTTCCAACAGAACTCCAAATGCATTGCCTCATTTACGGTAGGAAACACAGGAACTTCTTAAAGATTTTTTTATAATAAAAAGATCTGGTCTTATTCTTGAGGTTACCATCAAGTCTGCTTTGTGATGTTCTTCCCTGAAAATTTCTTCATGGTCACATTTATTCCAGCCCACAAACAGCTATCATTATTGTCCTGCCAAGTACATATGTTTTTGCTTGGAACTATTTTTCATGCTTTTTCTACAAGCTTCCCTGCCTGATCACCGGGATTGTAGGTTTTCTCAATTATATGTTGGAATGACTCCAACAGCTGGGCCAAAAAAATTGATTCTAATGTACAGATGGAACAATGGCAAAATATCTTATGGTTTTTATTAAAAAAAATCTTTTAGTATATGTCAACAGAGAAATTGTCCATAATATTTAAACTTCAAATTTATGTTAGAAATGTGAATAAAAAGGGACATTTTATCATCTCTGGTGGATGTGTCAAAAGTTAGAAAATTCTGAATTCAAATACATTCACTAATTAAGAAGATTTTAAAGATTAATATACAATTGAAACAAGAAGGGTTTCTTTTGGGATTGATGGACAAACAGTTGGAAAAAAGTTATGGAACTTGTTTTTATATATGATAACTGCTGCATGATTATTATATGCACAAATATGGAATGATTTTGTACTATCCACAAATGAAGGAATGATTGTTGATGATGGAACTTGCTGAGACGGCTAAATTGACTTCTTTGATCAGAGAAAAGATAACATCTACATTTATTGCTGACTGAAGCCCCTTATAGACTGTTTGCATGAAACAGAAAATAATGAACTTATGATTTATGCTTTTGAAGATTAGATTATAGAAAGAAGAGAGTTGTGTTGTAGTAATAGAATACCACATAAATCTGTATTGAACTTATAACTGCTGTAAAGGTCAGAAGCTAATTTTTTGCATCTTTTTTCTTTCTTTCTTTTTAATTTTTTTCCCCTTTCTTGCACTTTTAGCTTTCTCTTTGATTTCTAACTTCTTTTCTCTTTTCCACTTTATATTAGTTTGTATTAGTTTTACATCTCTTTAAAAAATCTTTTATAAAATTGTATATTGAAAATAATGATTAAAAACAAGAAAGGATTACTATGTGTGTGTGTATATATTCGTATATACTGTATGAGTGTGTGCATGTATATGTGTGTGTGTGTGTGTACACACACACACACACATTCATTCACAATTACATAATCTTTTCTAGTTCTAAGACAGAAAACAAGCAAACGAAGGAGGAAAAGAAGAAATCCAGATGATCCTCCTCATCTTGTGAAATTATTAACTTGTGTCCTTTGGGATCTCCTAACACATCTGTATATTTTTGTCTCTCCACAGATTGGCAATGTTATCCTCATCATCTTTGTTAGCTACTTTGGGAGTCGAGTTCATCGACCTCGGATCATTGGCCTGGGAGGCTTGCTGTTGGCACTGGGGGCCTTCCTTTTGACTCTTCCACATTTCCTTTCTGGTCGATATGAATATTCTTCAGCACAACTCTGTATGTAACTTTCTAGAACTCTTTTCTTCTCCAAGCCCTCTGTAGATATTTGAAAGTTTAGTGGAGCTCCCTGCCTTCTTCTTCTTTTTTGCTTTCTTTTCTACCTTCAGTTTAAAAGCATCCCCAAATTCTTGATTTGTTCTTGTTAAATCCTGTGTGATAGGTATGTGATTCTCTCTAGCAAGTGAGTCTGGAGGGTTAGTTACTTGTTAAAATAACTTGGCCTTTGACCATCTTAACTTCCAACATTCCAACAAGCTATGTGCAGCCTCTATGTAATGACTTGTCTACTCTGAGGATGCCAAGCTGGATCAGGACCAGGTGAATTTGAGGCAGTGCAAGTTTGCTTTTGTGGGTGTCATTGATTATTTTTCTATATATTGAATTACTGCTCTCAAAGTATCAAGATTCTTTGATGCTACTAAAATGAGTAGAAACCATCCGCAGATAGAGAAGTAATAATAATCAGAATATTGCTGTATAGTACAAGACTTTTCTGTGGTCAAAGTCCTATAAAAAGAGAATTTTCAATCTTTATATGATATAGTACTTTATCTGTATTAAGGAAAAAACAACAGAAAAAAACAAAACAAAAAAGGGGAAAGGAACAGGGGAAAGGAAATAAACATACGTAGGTACATACGTAGCAGTATAATCTCTTATTCATCTATGCTATTTATCTTTTTTAAACTTAATGCTATTATTGCTAATATATAAACTTTACAATGAGATGAAGATTGAAGTGAAAATTCAAGATAAGATTTAATATGATTGGAAAAAAACAAAAATTAAAAGAGAAAAAATGTGTCTAAGAAAAAAATTGATACTCCTTTTTTTTCTCTACTTTAATATTGTTATACTGCAGTATGTTTCAAACTTCTGTATTATTGTTCATTGTATTCTATTTAGACCTAAGAGGAAACTATTGATTTATACATTGATTTGTTATATAGTCAGCTTGGCTTCCGGCATTTCCCACATTTTCTTTTAATATCAGGCAGAAACAAAGAGCCTTATCTACTCTAGTCAAAAGGAGTTCAACATCTGGTTGGCAGGAGCAGTTGTTTCTAGTGACATCAGCTGGACTTGATTGCTCGGTTGCCAAGGATTTGGATTAAAATTCTGAATTTGTAAACAATATGCTATTCATCAAAAAGCAATGTAGGATAGTGGGTAAGAAAATTAATTTAGGAAGCACTGGCAGGTACATTTGGCTCCTTCTAAACCTTCTAATCATACATATAATCCTGTAATAGTAACTTTTAATTCTGCAGTCATGATATTTATCTATAAAGTATCCAGCAAGAATACAGAAAAACATTCTCATTTGTTTTTGGAAGAGGAAATCTGAATATACACAGTGCACATAAGAATAACATCTGCTATACGGGCCGCAGTCAATATGTGTATAATGATGTGTTGGAGTTGTTTTTCCATCTTTAAATTTATTATGCCCAAAAGAAATATTTCTGGTTTGAAATCCATTTGTATCTCAGTTATCTCCTGTAATATATGAACCAGCAGTGAAAATACAGAAATAACAACCTACAATGTAGAAAAACTAAACTCTCTCTCTCTCTCTCTCTCTCTCTCTCTCTCTCTCTCTCTCTCTCTCTCTCTCTCTCTCTCTCTCTCTCTCTCTCTCTCTCTCTCTCTCTCTCTCTCTCTCTCTCTCCCTCTCTCTCTCTCTCTCTCTCTCTCTCTCTCTCTCCCTCCCTCCCTCCCTCCCTCCCTCCCTCTCTCCTTTTACTCCCTTCACCCTTAGAACCGAGGTTCCAAACATCTTTCTGAACATATCCCTATAACAATGTTATCATATCTTGACAGAAAAGTTGAGGCCAGGTACTAATTAAACTAAGGAAGTTTATAGGTGTGGCAACTCTGGTTGCCAGTGGCCTTCCGGGTGCGCTTTAAGGTGTTAGTTACCACCTTTAAAGCGCTTCATGGCATAGGACCCGGTTATCTCCGAGACCGCCTTCTGCCGCAGATTCCCTCCCATAGACCGGTACGCTCCCACAGAGTGGGTCTCCTCAGGGTGCCGTCGGCCAAGCAATGTCGGCTGGTGACCCCCAGGGGGAGGNATTCGGACGATTCCGGATCTCCTTACCTTCCGTCGCGCCCTCAAGACATGGCTTTTTCAGCAAGCGGACCTGGCCTAGGGAGGATTTTATACTGGGTTCATTTTAAGGAATTCGAAATAACACAACTTTAAAATTTGGTTTAATTCGGTTTTACAGGGGGGGATTGTATATATGCCTTTGTTTTAAATATGTTGTGAGCGCCCTGAGTCCCGTCGGGAGAAGGGCGGGATATAAATTAAATTAAATAAATAAATTAAATAAATAAATAAATAAACTCTCCACCAATCCAGGAATGAGATCATTAAGCAAATTTAAGGATATAATTCACTTGTCATGTCTAGCTTGATGTTGCTAGTAGATCTCTGAGATTATAAGAATTGCAGTCGTTACCACCCATGATGCTGCTGTTACAAAGGATGATTCTAGATGGATGTTAGCCAGCATAAGGTGCTTCAGGTGCTCCTGAGACTTTTTCAGCTTTCTCCCCCTCCCCCCCTCAAAAATGTTTACTTTCTACTTGTGAGGCCTTTAGATCCCAAATAGAGTTATTGTACCCCCCAGCCTCTATTGTTAAATAATTCTTTGTTCATCTGGACTCTACCTATGCATACCAATAACAATGGGAAATATGGCTTGTGTTACTTCCTCAATCCTCTTTTTTTTTTCCTGGAGCATTGCAAGTGATTATGTATGGATAACCTACTGCAGGTTGATTCTCAAGTTCGCTGTTTGCCCATTTTTATATATACAGTAGTAATTTTCTTTTTCAAACAAAAATGCTAAAACAAGATTTAATATAAGAACTTAGTATAATAAAGAGTTAATTCCCAGTGTGTTCCTCTGAAATTATTGTTGATTTTGTTCTAGATAACCAAAGCAGCCAGTCCAGATTAGAGCTCTGTCAAGGGGGATTTAAGTGTTTGAATGCCACTGTGAACATCCAGGCAGAGGCCAGTATCATGTGGGGATTAATGATACTTGCCCAACTCTTGGCTGGAATTGGAACAGTCCCCATCCAACCTTTTGGAATTTCCTATGTGGATGACTTTGCTGAGCCAAACAATTCTCCTTTATACATAGGTAAATATTTGATTGAAAGTTGTATTGTTGTAAAATCCTTATTGTCTGGTTTGTATTGCTTTAATATCAGTAAAGTGTTACTGATGTATCACTGATGTAGAAGAACTGTTTCTGATGTAACATAAGTCTGGGACTTAATCTTATAATAAAAATTGCTGTTCAGAAAGGACATGAAATCCATATTCAGTTGTGGGAACTATTGACAACATGATGACAGACTTAAGGTCTGTTCCTGTAGGTAATGGCAGCTTTTGCCTCATGAAGTTCTCTTATAAAAAGAATTTTAAGCAGTAAACTTAGAGGTTTCCTGCCATAATATATGTGGCCATTTCAGTGGTAGGATTCAAATATGTGAATAAATGGTTTTCTATGTGGATGCCGCTTCCGGAAGTCCATTCTGGGCCTGGGCAACAAAAAATTAGCTACCAGTTCTGCCGAAGTGGTACGAACTGGCTGAATCCCACCACTGGGCCATTGACATTTCGTATGGTAAGGTTTTTGCAGTTTCACTACACACTTGTTCCTACAGAGCTGGTGTTTTGTTCCTTTACCGGTAACCAGGGCTTTTTTTCTCATAGAACGCCCAGAACGGAGTTCCGGCACCTTTTTTGGATGGAACCTTGTAGGGGTAGGCAAGGCAGGTTGTATGACATGTGTGAGTTCCGGCACTTTTTTTTTTTTTTATAGAAAAAAAGCATTGCCGGTAACAGTTTTCTGGCAATTGCCAGATACCAACTCACCGTGGCATATCCAGCAATTGCAACATTATATGCTGTATTGTAGCACCAGTGCTGCTACCTTATTAAAATAACTGGCTATCCTATAAGATGAAGCAGGTTTCCCATCTGTCTTAAGCTCCTGGGTTCTCTTACTAGATGCAACTTCTGGTAAGCTTATGCAGGAAAAGAAAGGAAGGGTAGAAACCAGCATCCACAATGCTGACCTACATGCATAAGGACATGTTGTACAAATGCTCAGACACCAGTCAGACTCTAAATGCTCTTAAGCAATTTTACCACAGGTTTTAATTTAGTATTTGTTAATTGAAACAAGGCATTTGTTGTTTGATTCAGTTTGAGGAGGCTTGTTTTTTTTGTTTTTTTTTACAAGAGGCTTTTCCTCCTCTAAAAAAAAAACTTACTTTCAGTCTTATTTAAAAATTGGATTTAAAAATGGGATAGATACAATAGGTGTGGATGAAAACTAATAAAATCAGTTATATCCTGGTTTTGTTTCTATGATTGTTTGGTCATCTATATGTCTGTCTGTCTGTCTGTCTGTCTGTCTGTCTGTCTATTATCTCATCTTTTTTAGTTTTGGTTGCCAGTCCTTATGCTAGGAGAAAACAATATCAGCATAACATTTGCTGTTCCCACTGGTGATCCCTATCCTGCCAGAAACACATCATTTTCCCATTAAATATGCAGACCCAGTGGGAAGTCATCACCAATCACTTTCTTAGAAAGCAAGTTTTTAACAGAGGCTAGACCAGCATGTTTAGCTGTCTGCCAAAACACTCTGGGTTATTTTTACAAGTATTTGGCCTATATATGTTCACAGAAAGACCAACTGACAGTCAAGTTACTTTTAGATACAGGCTTAACGATGTAGTGCAGTAAGTCTTAATTATACAATTTGTTTTACAATAGTACTTTACACAGTTAGTTTGTAGTGCAAATAAAAGTCCTTGCTTTAGATATTCAGATCAAACTTCATTACAGTCTTGGAAGAATTAAGACCAGTGAATTGTAATTGAAGAAACGTATTCTGCACAATGTACTCCACTTTTTCATTTTTTCTTTTCAGCAATCTTATTTTCCATCTCAGTGTTTGGTCCAGCTTTTGGCTACCTTCTCGGCTCTGCAGCATTGAGGATTTTTGTAGATTTTGGACGGGTTAACCTGAGTAAGTGTTCGGTCTAATTTAGGGAAGCCATGGGTTCTCACACATAAGCTTTCAATATTCAGAGACTTGAAAATTAAACTACAATCACATAGAATATGTTCCTGTCTCCATATGCCACTTGCAGGCAGATTTTTGAGACACTGCAGGGTGGAAGTATACAGCCTTCCTCAATTAGAGGTACTGTGAAATTCTGCAGTTCTTTGTTCTTGAAGCAAAAAGCCATTTATGCCTTCTTATGGACAGATGTTCAGAAACAGTAGGAAGTATGCAGATATGTTTATTAAAATATTATTCTAATATGAATATTATCAAATTTGGAAGGGGATAATTTAGTTGTTCACATAGTGAAGTCAGTTGGATATGCATATATAAGCTACTCCGGCTTGAATAATGCTTTGAATGAGGTATTATCATGTAATGTGTTGCCAAGAACTCAGATCAAATTTACTGAAACCAATTGTCAAGATGGATCTCTTGAACTGAGAGATCGGCTTCCACCTTTTCTTGTCCAATTCTCCATAGGAAAGAATCAGGCAAGAAAGGCAGGAGCCCCCAGTGGCTTAACAGTCAGAGGAAGAAACTTAGAAAGGACCCACCCTAATTGGTCAGGCAGTTAAAAGTAGCAGAAAAAAGTTGTGATGTCAGCCTTTTCAGGTAAATCAGACAGGAACTATAACTAGATAAAAAGGCTAATAGAATTAACTAATTCTGCTAATAATAAAGCTAACGGAATCTTTTAAATCTGAAAGTACAGACTTCAGCCACTATACTGGTACATTTATAAATGCGTGGGGTACACACAGTTCTTTCTAGCAGCCCAGAGATTTTCTTTCTCATACGCATGCCAAAGACATCCCAGGCAGACTGGAATTTGAGAAGGATTGCGGACATCTTGTCCTACATTAAGCAAATAAATATGCTGAGAGTGGGGAGTGGCAATGAGTTTCTTCTCATTAGTTGCCTCTTGATTATTTCACCCAATCTTGAGTGGGATAGTCACATCCAGGAAAACTAAACCATTGTTTAAATGGGGTGTAGGCTCTTCTTTTCTGCATGCTTTTAATGCTGAAGGACAGGAAATCTGGGCAGAGCTGGAAAAGTCTGAAGATTGCTATTTATTCCTTCCTGCTCATTAACAATGTGGAGCGACACTTTCTATGCCAGCTTCAGTGATCAGCTGACTGTTTGAAGCAAGACCTCCTGCTGGGAGGATGTCCTGTCTCAAAATACAGTGATTTGAGGTCTCTTCCCTAAGATTGCAGGACAGTAGAGACTCCAAATGTTGGCCTTATTAAGACAGCTGCTCTACTGAGATTCTTTTCAGGGAAAGGACAGTTAATATTTCCAGGTACATTGACTATTTATGTTGTTGACTAATCAGTTTAAAAAACCATCAGGCGTCTAGAAAAAAAATTGGAATACAATGGCTTCTATAATAATGCTGCAATTCCACAAATGAATCAGACATGTCACATCGCCTCCCTCCTTCAGCCATAAACCGTTAAAAGTCTTTACTTTAAACAAATGTCTTTCACCACATGATACTACTAAGTTTCCACAATTTTCTGCCTCACCAGAAGTTCATATTTGGTGCCCAGTTCTATAGATAGGTTTTCTTTCAGTTTTATGCCTCTTTATTCACGATTCCATTAGAGGCTGTTTCTTCTAAGAAATTGTCATTAGATAATATTTCCTGTCAATTATTTTAAAGCAGTTTTTCCTTAAAAATTCTGAACCACTTCTTCAACCCAATTTAATGAAAGTATGCTAAATAATGTGTATTTATTTCATTTCAGTCACAGACCAGCATAAAACTAACAACATAACCTATAAAATTACAATCAGTATTACCACCAATAAACTAAGTGCTATAGATAACTAAGATAAAAACTATAAAAAGACATAAGGATTTGTAAAACACTACTAGAATGTAAAGCTATGCTAACTTACATTAAGACTAATACTTGCTGAAGCCATGCTAGGGCTTGTTGGAATTATGACAATTATCCAACCCACTAAACAAAGAAATATTGTTAGGGTTAGGATTACTGAGTAATAGATAATTGTGGTTGACCATAACTTTAAAGAAGGGGGAATGTAAACAGGACCACAGATCAAACGTGACAGCATTGCTGGCTTTTTTTTTTTTTTTTAAGAAATCCTGAGATGGATTGGTCTCTAAGAAAATAGATTCTAACAATAGAAATAATTAGAATTTCAAGGCATTTGGCCACTGAGGAAGAAGGTTCATATTTTAAGTATTGGCAGAATTGTAATGTAATTTCTTGGTACAGCATACATATTACTTAGTGCAGATTTCTCCAATCTGATACCTTCCAGCTAAAATGGGATTGCAATTCTCAAGGTGGCTATGGATCATGCTTCCTGAGAATTTGGGGATTGCAGATCCAGTACATTTGAAAAATGCCAGGTTGAGAGTCTGGCCTGGTGATTTCACTTCTTGATATTTATGATTTGTTTTTCCATATGTTTCTTAGAGGATGTAAACTTGACCCCAGGTGACCCACGTTGGATTGGAGCATGGTGGTTAGGTCTTCTCGTAGCTGCTGGTTGTTTGCTACTCTGTTCCATTCCTTATTTCTTCTTCCCTCGATATATGCTGAAAGGGAAAGTAAGTCTTAAATATTGAATTGGAGATGATCTTGCTAGATTGCCATGGTCAAAGAGTCCTGTCCATAATGGAATATAGCATGTTACATAAGAGGGGGAAAAAACCTATTTACTTCCACTTTGTGCGGTGAGAAGTGATTATTTTGTTGTCCTAGATTAGCCATTTTTAAAAATTATAAACTCTTTCTTTTTTTACTCTCCTGAAACTGCCACTGGTTATTTTAATATATGAATTAAATTTATAGACAAACATCTTGATATACAGTACATAATCAAAACAATAGATCCAGATATAATGAAAAGATAAAAATGATACCACATCTTAATAAAGCCATGTAGGATTTTATAAGTAAAACAAATGCTTTTATTTTGACATGGTAGGCAACTGGAAGCCAATGCATCCAATTCCACCAGGAGATTTCCAACATAAGCTTGGATACTGCATTTTAGGCATGCTACAGTTTCAGTAACTCTTTGTCCGTCTATATTCTATGACCTTCCAAACGAACTTCTGTTTTCTTACATAAAAAAAGCTTTATTGCATCTGTGAGTTCATTCATTAATCTTTTTCCATCACATTTATCTTTTACTTTCTGCTACTCACTCCTTAACAGTCCTTCCTACCATCTCAGATTTTCAAGAAGAATACCAAAAATGTGGTAATATTTTATAACAGAGCCTGGAAAAAAATTCACTGGGCTCCCAGCAGTGATTTTTTTTAAAAAATTATTTTCCATCAGGAAGCATCTGAAGCAGATATCCTGAAGAAGATTGAGAAAGCAAAGGAAGAAGAAGAGTCCCTGATGGTTTTTATCAAAAGTAAAGTGATTTTAATAAAAGTGTATTTCCAGTAAAAGTAAATGGTTGTTTTGGTAAATAATTAAACCTATTTAGGAAAAAAATATTTCTTAATATCTATGACAGTAACCATCCTGTTAATATTTGCAAGTTCAATATGGATTTATTGTTTGGATATTTCAAATCAACCCATACCAGATTTCATTTAATTTTTGCAGCAATACTGAAAAGCAGGGTAACTAAAAATAGCTATTTATTTCTTACTCACTCTGTTATGGTTTGAGTTAGCCATCTAATGACCTATCTTTCGGTGTTTTTAGATGACATTATAATAGCTGGCCTAGCTGGTAGAGGTATTTTCAAATTCTACTCCAAGAGACAATAGATATTCCACACTGTTTGAAATATGATTGAAAAATCATATTCTAATAATCGTTTAGGCATACTGTATAGTAATCTTAGAAAATAGTTCACTAGTTCCAACTGATGGCTAACTCAACTGTTTGACACATATCTACTAATAGGTTTTTTTTTTCAAAATACACAGATGACCACTAGATAGAAACCAAGAGATATAAATAACTCTAATCCATTGATGCTACTAAGTGGTCAGTAGGTTGAATATATAGTTTCATGGATGAAGAAAAGTTCAATTTGTCAATAGAAAAGAAGAAAAATCAGTGCATGGAGAAACTAGAGCATTGTGAATCAATTGGAAGAAGATTTTTGGCTAATTAATTATATTGGGCAGGGCTGGAATTTCAAACAGAGAAACCACCAATCATAGCCCTTAGAATTTTTGCATCTGTCTATTTTGGGAGTACAATTAAGGGCCAATGCAGCAAGCCTCAGGAGATGTCAGCAAAATTTAGCATAGTATAATAACCTGATGGCTCTGGGATAGGATGGGGGCATATCAGAGTAGCTGTGTGAATGTAGCCATGACTTTTCATAATGTACAAGGTAGTCCTCGACTTACAACCACAACTGAGCCCAAGATTTCTGTTTGTAAGCAAGACAGTCATTAAGTGAGTTTTGTCCCATTTTATGACCTTTCTTGCCACAGTTGTTAAATGAACCACTGTACTTGTTAAGTTAGTATTGTTGTTAAGTGAATCTGCTTTCCCCATTGACTTTGCTTGTCAGGTCGCAAAAGGTGATCACATGATCCCTGGGACACTGCAATCGCCATGAAGAGGAATCAGATGCAAACATCTGAATTTTGATCACATGATCATGGGGATAGTGCCACAATCATAAATGTGAAAAATGGTCATAAGTTACTTTTTCAAGTGCCACTGTAACTTCAAATGGTCATTAAATGAACTGTTGTAAGTCAAGGACGACCTGTATAAGATAAATCTAATCGAGCTAGCTTGGCATACTAAGGAATAAGACTTTAAACCGGGAGACTTTGAATTCTAGTCCCAGTTTTGGCATAAAGCCAATCCTAGGAAGGTAGTAATGGCAAATCACATGTCCAGGAAGTCTCCAAGAATCAGATTGAATTGAATGATTGAATGGAAACAAAAAGTTTAATCTGAAAACTTTCCATACCACATGCGAGTTTGAAGTTTCTGCTGAGATGTAGAGAACTAATCTTATAGATTACTTTATAACCTTGGTTCCTTCTTCCCATCTGATGCTTGCTTTCTAAAAGTAATTTTATACTTTGTTGATATTGATTTGTTGACTTTTGCTAGATGAGCATAGAGAAAAGTTCACAAGATAGAGGAATATAGCTCTGAATGAGCTGTATGTGCTTTAACAGTTTGAGGATTGTAGACTTAAATCTCTTAAGCTTCCATTCAGAGCTATCTCTGAACATAAGACAGTGAAAGTATGAGTAAATGTTATCTGTGTTATTTATCTTATATACTTCTTTTGAACTATTGTGAGATGGAGGGATAAGAAAAGGAAAAAAAGATTCTAAAGAGCTCTCGTCTTTTTTTTTCCATGAGCATTTTAGTAGAAAGCAATTAAAGCCTAAATCAATCAAGCCTGGTCTTCCCCAGTCTAGTGGTTTCCAGATATGTTGAACTGCAACCCTACATTTCACATAGTTAAATAAATCTGGAGAATATCAGATAGAGGAACCATAGTCTAGGAAAGCATCAGCATCTTTAAGAATAGATGCCTAGTAGACTTATCTTAAGAATTGGTCTTCTTATTGCAACTGACATCTTTAATAAAATGCTACAATAATACTTTGGGTGTACCCATGCCCTGAAGCCCTTTCCTTTCTGATCTTCACACACTTCTATTTTTATTTTCAGAGTTCCCACAAGGCTTCTTAAGACTGCTCCTCAATCCACTCTTCATGTTGTTGGTCTTGACGCAATGCAGCTTCTCCTCTATTCTTGCTGGTCTCGCTACCTTCCTCAACAAGTACCTGGAAAAACAATTTGGTGCTACCTCCTCTTATGCTAATTTCCTCATTGGTGAGAAAACTAGAGCAACCCATCCAATTTGAGCTAGTGGCTGAGGCTTTCTGAGAACAAAGCACTGACTACTTAAACAGAGTGTTTAGCTACGTTCTTCATATTCATTTCATCCGGTAATGCACCAGAAAGCAACCACACTATTGAGATTGAAGATCTAATCTGTGAAATTGGAAGGCATAGAATAATTAGCAAATAATCTGTGGGTTGCCAACAGTGTGCCACCAAATATCTGTTAACAAATATGTGTTAACAACACTAAATTGAGGGCAATGAAAATTAGAATTCACCAAGAATGTTGCTCTCATTGCACCTGCAGTATAGTGGCTGCAGGTGACCATTTCTACACATTCTAGTTGTTAATCCATCCAAATTCTTCCTTTTATATTTATATTTGTTATTTTTTTTAAGATATAGTGGCTGTGTAACTCCTCCTTTAAAGCCTTTATTGCTGTCTTAAATAGTTAAGAGGCACATTGATTTTCAGGGGTAGTCAACCTTGGCTCTTTTATGACTCGTGGACTTCAACTCCCAGAATTCCTGAGCCAGCACAGCTGGCTCAGGAATTCTGGGAGTTAAAGTCCACGAGTCATAAAAGAGCTAAGGTTGACTACCCCTGATTTAAATGGATGAAATACCTCAATATCAGTAAAAGAAAATATTTGTAGCTCAGGGTTGAAATGAGGGATCTTTGTTACTAGCTGCTAGTTTGGTTAATGAAACACCTGCAAGAAAACAACCAAGCTCAGAAAGCACCAAACCCAACATCCCTATGATAAATTAAATGCCCTTCTATACAGCAAATAGATACAGTACTGTATTGGAGGTTAGAGCCTAGGGCGCGCTTGCTGTTGCTGTTACTGTGAAAAAAATAATTGGCTCAGTAGTGCTTTTCTTTTGCCACTAGCAGTAGTGAAGTAGGCCTCTCGATGACAGGAGCATGTTCACTGTTTTCCCTATTAACTGAGAATATTATGTTGGAAGGAGACAATGTCATTTTTTCCCCCTTGGCTCTGGGATGGTAAATAGAATCACAGTATTCTCTGCAAAAGAATTGCCTGTGTTTGCAGTTGCCTTTCCTGTAGAAATCGCCTGCCTTTTGCTGGATGTTCAGTGTGCAAGATGCAGGATTCCTTCAGTTTTATATGCAAAAAAAAAAATTGCCAGTAGGAATTTCAAAGTGCAATAGCTAGGAAACGAAACTGATTATCCGATCCTCACAGTAAAAATGAAGACATATTTTACTATGCAAAAAGAACATGCAATCCTGTCTGTACCAATTTTAAGACTGATTCCATCCTGTTTCCATCAAGAGATTTTTTTTTTCTTTAGTTGTGTAGCACTGTTTCCAATTGTTAAGGATTTGTAACTCTCCTCAACCCTTTCCTTTCCTTTGTAGGATCTGTGAATTTGCCTTCAGCTGCACTAGGGATGCTCTTTGGAGGGTTCATCATGAAACGTTTTGCTTTCTCACTCAAAACCATTCCACGTTTCACCATTGTGGTGTTACTTTTCTCCACCCTTTGCTATCTTCCTCTCTTCTTTATGGGCTGCTCTTCACAGACCGTGGCTGGAATTCACCTGTCCAGGTAACATGCTCTACTCTTCCGGCAGCACTCTGTGGCAACTAGGACATAGTGCTATAAAATCACGGCACAGAGATTTCTCTTTATTTTGTTTTGACAATTTCTTCCTGTCCCAGTCTTCAGATTTCTATTTAATTTTTTATTTATTTAATTTGTTCAATTTTTTTTTTACTTTATTCTGCCTTATCTAACAAATATGGCAAATGAGTGTGGCGATGAAATCCAAAATGGGTTCTTTAGCCAGTGTCTTGTTGTGGTTTTATTGTTTTTGCTATTCTGACTTATGCTGGCTTGTGCAGTTTACATTTTGCTGAATCATTTTGTGCAGGGATATCACTAAAACTATCTCCTTTGTTTTCCAATGATGCTTGTGTATCTCCTTGCTGCATGTTATGGGACTGTATCACTGGCACTGTATGATATTTGGGATGAACTCTTCTCCATAGACTACTCATAATTAAGTTATGGAATTAGGTGGAATTGCCACTATTTTAGATGGCTTTATCTTAAGTAGAGGGAAATGATAGCTACAATTGTCAGTTATGATGGCTAAGTTTGTCTTCCCAATTCCAGGACATGAATTAATGCATATTGCTTTGAGATAACCAGCAAGAGAGTTGGTGTCCATGCTCTGCCTTTGAATATCCTAGTATTATTNCAATTGCCAAGCATCCGAATGTTGGGGGTGCTGCAATAGTCGTATGAAAAATGGTCAGGTCATTTTTTTCAGTCCCATTGTAATTTTGAACAGTCCCTGAACAAATGGTTGTAAATCAAGGACTACCTGTATCAGTTTTCACTAACCCATTCAAGAACTTGAGCATAGAGAAGCTAAAATGATGGAAGTCTTATTCATTCCAAGGATTATAAGTTCTTTCCCAGAAAGGTTTTGAGAAAATCGCACTATTTAGTAAGCTTTTCCTGTGATGTTTTTGAAAGATGAAAGCTTACTGATAAAATACGTGATCTGTGCTTAGAATGAAAGTGGCTCCAGTCTTAGTCCTCGAAAAAGCTTATGTAATGCATTCCATTGATTCATAATGTTAAATTGTCATTGGTCAGGAGTTCATAATTTGGGGGAATGAAGGGTCCAATTCAAAAAGAGAATTGTAAGAATGTGATCTTGCCTTGAGAATGTACTTTTGCCTTAAGAAGCTTTTCCATTTTAATTACAGTATCATTTTGACATTTCCCCCCTTGGTTTCCACTTGATTTCTACTGATAGGCTTATATCAGATAGATTATTTCAGGAATCAAATTATTTTCTCCCCAAATTATCTGCACATGTTTGTATGTCTAATGATTGTGTATGATTTAACTAAACACCATTAGCAATACCTTCAGAAGGCAATAGGCCAAGGTTCAAGATGGCAAAAACCCAACAATAATAGGCTGGAATCACCAGCCCACTCAAGAAAACACATTTCACTCATTGGTTCCATGTTATTTTGTCTCCTTTTTTTCTGGCAGTACATCAAGTTCCCCAGAACAGGATCCATGTAACCTTCGCTGCTCCTGCTCAAAGTATCTCTTCCATCCAGTCTGCGGAGATGATGGTGTGGAGTACCTCTCTCCCTGTCACGCTGGCTGTAGTGGTTTCTTCTCTAATTCTTCAGTCTCTGGAATTGTAAGAGGTTAAGGATGCAGAGTGGCTCTATTGGATTATTTATGGGATTCAAATCTATCTAGCACTCATCACGGAGACAGGGTGGGACTAAGGCCAAATCACTCTTAGATAAGGAAACCAAGTGCTTTCTCCTTAATGATAGTGTTTAGAGCAGGATTCATTACTGAAAATATGTGCTTTTCATGCAGAGAATCTCAGTTTTAATTTTGATTATTTTAATTAAATATACTTCTCAAGAAAAAAATTGAAGAAATATTGTTCTTCAACATAAATAATAAAAAATACATGGATTGGCAATACAACACATAAGATAGCTTTACTAATTTATTTATTTATTTATTTATTTATTTTATTTAATTTATATGCCACCCTTCTCCCGACAGGGACTCAGGGCGGCGCACAACATATTTAAAACCAGAACATATATACAATCCCCCCCTTAAAACCGAATTAAACCGAATTTTAATGTTGCGTCTTCCGAATATTTAAAACCCAATGTAAAATCCACCCTAGGTCAGGTCCGCTTGCTGGAAGAGCCATGTCTTGAGGGCGCGACGGAAGGTAAGG
>NW_015388625.1:54305-71792 GCF_001527695.2 Protobothrops mucrosquamatus | reverse complement strand
CACTGACCGTACTGATTCCCTCCTCCTCCTTCAATCCCCCACCCTCTCCCCCCACCCTTTCTCCCTCGCAACCCCCAGACATGGCTGGTCCTGACCTAAGGGGAACCTCCCCCCTCCCATCCACCCTGGGTCCCCCTAAAAATTTTTTAAAACACCCCTGTAAAAACTTTCTTAATTTAAATAATTTAGATAATTTTTTGTCAGGTTTAATATGAGTCCTGTTCTATTTATTTAAAAAGGATCCATTTCTTTAATATCTCATCACACTCCATAATCACTCTGAAACAGAAGTACACAATTTTTTTCGGGCTAGGAGATACATCTAAACTTTGAGAAGTATGGTGAGAAGGCACGCTCCACTTAAAAATGGATCAGGCTGGAACAAAGTTCATTTTGTTCTTTAAATTAAAATTTAGCATCAGATCAGTAAATTAATATTGTAAATATGTTTATTGTCCATGTATCTAATCACTTCCCCTTCTCATAATAAAAATTACAGTATATAATAATTTTTAGAATTCAAAAGCATGCAAATTCAAGAAGATTAATAGGTTCCACGTCAGTCGGAAGGTAATAGTGTTCCGGTGCTCCTTTGGCATATAGCCATGGTGGCCACATGACCATGGAAATTGTCTTTGGACAATGCTGGCTCCTTTGGCCAAGAAACGGAGATGATCACCTTGCCCTAGAGTCAGACATGATTGACAGGGAAACTTTTACCATTTTACAGGGCTGAGACCACAGATTGTATATTGGTGTGCTAAACAGCTTTCTTATAACGTCTGCTGTTTATTATTGGGCTTTCCCGTGTACTTCAAGAAGTGCAGAAGCCAAAATCTAAGTTAGCTTTAGAAGCTGTATTTTACTTTTAAAATTGCTTTTTGTGGTCAAAGCTAATTGTTTAAGATGCAGTATCAGCCCTGTACTTTTTCATTTATTTATCTATTTGGGTATTTGTATTTGTTAATTCCTGCTCTAAACTTTCAGAATAATGGATCACACAATGTAATCTCAATATATAATTTTAAATGTGCATACAATGTCTATAACACTAGAGTAGTATTACAACCAAATTCCACACTGCCCTTTTCCCCTCAAACATATAACCACAATTTTCAGCAGCCAAACAGTGAATTGGCCATGAAGTAATTAAGCCATGAACCAGTGGGAGCTGATTTATATTGTATCAAACTATTTGTTTATTCAGTGTTGTATATTCTGACCAGTTGGGCATTTAGAACAGAGGTTTTCTTAACACATGTACTTTAAACTAGAAAGGCCAGGGATTGAACCTGGGTACTTATGATTCTGATGCTTTACCATTAAGCTATGGTCCAACCTTGAAGTGAATTGATTTCCTGAGATTGATTTCCCTTCTTTTCTTTCAACAAGATCTATACAAATTGCTCCTGTATCTCCACCAAGAATGGACAATCTTCAGCAAAGACTGGATCTTGCCCTGTTAGCTGTGCCCATCTGTTGTTGCCTGTTATATTCGTCATTTCATTTTCTGCATTGATTGCCTGCCTTTCTCACAACCCTCTCTACATGATGGTGTTACGGTAAGAAGGGGCTAGGGCCTTAGTAGATAGTCCCATGCAATACATCTGTAATTTGTAATACATACAAATGCCAACTGTAACATAGCAATATGGAGTAAAATAAAAGAAACCCTAAAACCTTGATATATTTTCATACAGCTTTTCCCAGTCTAGGTGCTCTACTGACATTTGAATCAACTTCCAAAATTCCTGAGCCAGTATAACTATTGCTGAGTACTCTGAAATTGAAGTCTGACCATTAGCAGGGCAGCCAGGCACCTTCTAAAAGTAAAAAAAAATAGGTTTCACCTGGTCTTATTGTACAAAGTATAGAATTTATGAAGTACTATCACCAGAAATGTTTTTTTTTATATTTTTATAGGCTCTTTTCAAGTTTAACACTTTTTTATGTAAAATAATTAAATAACTAAAGCCAAATGGGTTGCTGAATGCCCAGACATATGAATGACCCTACAAAAACAAGTGCCAGGTTTTGAACTACCATGTCAGCCATAGAAAAACCCCAATAGGATTCACACCCCACACAGCATCTGCTGGGACCCACCGTATAAATGGGGCATTGTATCCTTCCCTTGGTGGTAATTGCAGGGTTCTACATCAAACTGTAGATCACAGGTCCCCAACCTTTGGGGCAGCAGGGACCGGTTCGGTGGAGAGAAGTTTTTCCATGGACCAGAGGGTGCGTGATTTTGTGTGCTGCCTACATCTCACGGATGGGGCTTTGTTTGGCATGCATGTGATCCGATACTGGTCCACAGACCAGGGGTTGGGGACCCCTGCTGTAGATCAAATCACTGTAAGCTGAGGGCATATATCAGTCCAGTATCTGATTTTTTAAAAAATAAATGATGCTGCGCTTCAGTGGTTGGATGGCCTAGATCTGTGGTGGCGAATCTATGGCACGCGTGCCATAGGTGGCATGCAGAGCCCTCTCTGTGGGCACGTGCACCGTCGCCCCAATCCTAGGCCTTCAGCTGGGTTTTATAAAACCTTTTCGCTTTAGGCCTCCGCCGCCGTGTGCAAAAAACCCCGGTTCAGTCGATCAATTTCAACTTCCCGCGGGAAAAAAAAAAGATCTCACAAAGTTGGAATTGATTGAATGTTTTAGTCCCACTCGTTACCACCACAGCCACGTCCACCCGATGAGCCATGCCCACCCGATGGGCCACACCCACCCGGCACCTGACGATACATAAGTGGGTTTTGGGTTGCAGTTTGGGCACTCGGTCTCTAAAAGGTTCGCCATCACTGGCCTAGATACTGGTATTTGAACATAGATCTTTTTAACATTTATATTTTACAGTATTTTATTAATCTAGGTGAAATGTTAATATATATTGCTAAATCATGTGTGATATGCCATATGCTAAATAAATAGATAACTAATTTGCTATGGCTGTTCCACAACCATTCATAATCATCATCAATCTTTTTAGTTTTTCAGAGAGCAGGACCAAATCCTTGCTCCCCCTATCTGGCTTTCTGATATACTTTACTGTATTTTGATTCTAAACAGAGTGGTGTCCTATGATGAAAAGTCTTTTGCTATTGGAATCCAGTTCCTATTGATGAGATTACTGGGTGAGTATCAGCCCAAGTCTGCAAACCTAAAGTTATTTATAAAGCAATAACCCACATCGAACATAATAGGGATTTACTTCTGAGTATACATGCAAAGGGTGTCGGTAATATAAGGTAATATTATTTTAAGGTTTTATATTGAGCATAGCAAAGTGTAGAGATAGGGGCCAGGTAGAGGTCGTGAGCAGCAAACTGCCCTTCCAACGCCTGCGTGCCTCTTCTCTCTACATGATCTCATCCATTCACATCACCATGGCAATGTGGGAAACTACCCCAGGCTGGTACATGATATCATCTAGGTTACATCAACAGGATGTGGTAGAAAACTGCTCCCTGTCTGGGGCCTCTTAGCTGATATCTTCTTAATGATTGGCAAGGGGTTTCACCAATAGAAATGCTGTTACTATGCTGATGCCATCTTACTTTATGCTATTTGAATACCTGTATGTAAGGCAATAAACACTGCGAAAGCGATCAGCCATATTTGCACCCTGCAATGACTGAGCACTGATTCCTACACAAAGAAAAGGGGAAATGACTTAAGGATTGGCAACTAGTGGGTTTTTCTTTCTTTCCTTCTTTCCAAGCCTGGTTGCCAGCTCCTACCCTCTTTGGCATCCTCATTGACTCTTCCTGCACATGGTGGAAGAAAGCCTGCAATAGTAAGAGTGGAGCCTGCCATTATTATAACAACAGCTTCTTCCGCAGCAGGTAAGAGATGGGAACAGTGATAGTTCTCTCTGTGTGAATTAGACAAGGGCTTTTCTTATCTGTGGTAGATAGATAGAACTGATGGACTGCTTGCCTTCCATAAATCATGCCAGTATTTACTGGGCCCTCCAAAAATGCTGATGTCATTAATAAATTATTATTATCTGCAGCATAATCTAACTTGGTAATTTGCCCAATATTTTCTGTATTGTGCTTAGCAATCAGGGTGCAAGTCTGCTGCACTAAAATCACTTTTAAGCTGTGTAAACTAGACGAAAATTAATAATTACAAAGCTTAAAGCAATAGCAGGAAAACCTGTTCATAATGTGGCTTTGTTCTGCTTGTCTCTTAAAAGGCTTTGATGCAGTTATTTCTGCATCTGACTATGTATGAACAAAGGTAGTTGATGCCTGAATCTTCTTGGCTCTTCTTTCTCGTGTTTAGGCCCCCTGGGCTTTGATTGCTGCTCTATCTAAGCATCTGAATTGGCTGAGTCTGAAGGCTGTTGTTGTTTAATCAGCTTAAAAAGTGTAATATTTTATGGGAGACAGAATTATTTATGCTCCTGAAGCCTAAAGTGTGAATGTCTTGGCATTCCTTTACAACCACTTGGGATTTTTACACACACACACACACAATCATTTGAGAAGACTTGTTTTGACTTGGGTTTTGAGGAGGATGTAAATTCCCAGGAATTCCCCATCCCCTTTGTCTCAGAACTTTTGCCATATGCCTCTTCTTAAAGCACCTTATATCACTCTTCAGAGAGGACCCCCATCTTAATGCAAAAAGACTGGTGTCTTCTCAGAGGTACCATCCTTTTCATTTAACTTTTAAGCACATGGGTTACAGGGCTTCAGGGAAAATATATGAACTGCCAGTGTAGTGTATTTTACTGGGTCTAGGAAGACCACATTCATATTCCTACTTGAAGTTAGAGTATACTGGATGATTTTCGCCAGTCAGTTGCTCTGAGCTCAAAATGTCTTGCAGGATTATTGAATAAAATGAGAGAAGACCACCCGTTCCGCCCTTTCACACACACACACCCCGATTTTGAAATACATTGGCTTTTTGTGGAAATGTTCGTGTATTGAATGCTATAGGAAAGTTCTGTGCATTATGAAGGTGAACTAGCTGTGGCTATTCATCACTGAGCAATTATTTCCAGGACAGGCCCTTTAAGGAAGTTGGGAAAGTAGATTCCCAATGATTTAATTTGAGGACAAGGGCTTCCTCCCCTTGATCCTCAGGCTTCCTACCCTCATCAACTTCAACAGAGAGTTTGACTAACATAAATAGATCAGAAAAAAATGGAATGCATCTTGCCAGGAAATCCCCAGTAATGTTCCATGAAGTCCATCTCAAGAACAGGAACATATACCCTTTCTGCCCTTGCCTCTGGCTAGGTAAAGTTAAGAAAACAAACTTGGCTGTCAGTGCATTAGCAGTTTCCTCCTTGGGATGCAAATGGGTTGAGCTTTCCTTCCCTCCCACCAATCAAGGCTCCAGCAACCCCAAAATTAATAAAGTTTTGAGACTTTAATCAGCAACAAAGGAAGTCTTTGCAGTGGCCCTTTGGCATCTCTTACCACATTCTCCAGTGACTGTTCTGTTGATACCTCAGGAGATTCACCTCACAAGGAATCTCAGATATTTCCTAACATTCCAACCATGGAAGTGAATTAAGCATCCATAGAGTACATATCCTTTATTTTCAGTTTGTTCTTTCATTCCTCCTCCCAAGGAACAACTATGAGGTGGAAATGTCTTCCCTTCCTAGAGCAGAGCAGTTAACTGGGGCTAACTGAATGGGGAACAAATAGTAATAGTTCCACAGCTACTCAGGATGCAGACCCTTGAGTCAGAGCCATCTGTAGAAGACCTCTCCAACCTGCTGCCTCCAGATGGGACATAAACTGTCAGAAATCTATGGCTTGCAGTTCCAGCACATGTAGCGTTACCAATTTGTACATAATGGAAGTTGGAGAGCCATATCATTGGTGGCTGGGAAGATTGCAATATGAATTCAGGAAGGAAGGAATTTTGTCTTAAAATGAAAATAAAATGGAAACCAATCTGAGGCAAGCATATTCCTGCCTTTATACTAATAAATCATTAACTTGGCTTGCACATCTTATGATCTCCAGACAGCAGAAAACATTTTAGCACACTGAATCACACAATCTGCCATGATACGAACTGCTTCATTAAGTAATTATGAATCACCTGTATAATATTGCTGTTATCTTATAACCTCATTTTTTTTTCTTTTGAAAAACCACATGACTAGTAATTATCTAGAAGTTCGGGATAATTGATCCCAGAAGACTTATTACTGTAATGCCAGCCACTTGTAACATTCCACTTCATAAAATGATTGAAAAATTACTACTGTACTTATCTCACTTTGTTAATTCTCCAAAAGAAATAATATAACAGTTTTGGGACACCTATAGGAGGGAAACTATTTTTTGTCCCTAACAGAGGAGTTTCTTCCCGTGCTGCTTTCTTTTCTTGACAACATAGAATCACATAGACTAGGGGTAGGCAACCTTGGCTCTTTTATGACTCGTGGATTTCAACTCCCAGAATTCCTGAGCCAGCACAGCTGGCTCAGGAATTCTGGGAGTTGAAGTCCACGAGTCATAAAAGAGCCAAGGTTGCCTACCCCTGACATAGATTAACAGAAAGGGACCTTGGAGGTCTTCCAGTCCAACCCCCTACTCGAACAAGGGGTACTATTCAAGACAAATGGTTGTCCAGTCTCTTCTTGAAAACGTCCAGTGATGGAGTTTTCTGGAGACATTAATCCATTTCACTGGATTAATTGTTCTCACTATCAAAACTCACATCCAGATCTGGAATTTCCATTTTCATAGAAATCTAAAGATTTCTAAAGTTCACATTTTTGCATCCAGACCTGACTTTAATCATTTCGGAAGTGTTCGGAGCTTAAAACAGAGCATTTTAAAACAGTTAAAAATGATTGCAATAGCCCAGGGGTAGGCAACCTTGGCTCTTTTATGACTCGTGGACTTCAACTCCCAGAATTCCTGAGCCAGCATGGCTGGCTCAGGAATTCTGGGAGTTGAAGTCCACGAGTCATAAAAGAGCCAAGGTTGCCTACCCTGCAATAGCCAGTTTCAGCAGTGAAACATTTGCTTTGCACGCGGGCAACTGCTTAGAGTTCAAATTCAGCATTGTTTACTTTGAACATGTTTTGCAAATCACTTCTTTTTTTTTCTAAGTCATTCAGCTAAGTGTTTTTTTATTGCATCCCTACAAATGTGATGAGTTTTATTTCAAAAGAAATTATCTTCTCTCTCTCTCTCTCTCTCTCTCTCTCTCTCTCTCTCTCTCTCTCTCTCTCTCTCTCTCTCTCTCTCTCTCTCTCTCTCTCTCTCTCTCTCTCTCTCTCTCTCTTTTTCTATCTCTCTTTTTCTCTCTCCAGGTACTTAGGCCTCCAGGTTGGCTACAAAATTATTGGCATTCTGCTATTATCTTTCATCAGCTGGAAGTTGACCAGGAACAAGCAGTACAATGTGCAAGAGAAAGCTGCTGATCCAGAGTAGCTCCACACTACAACAAGACCTGCTTCAAGCATCATTTTGTATGATGTTTACATTTACTTAACGTCGTGGCCTTTGTGCCTTTTGTTTTATTTTTTATTTTTATTTTTACAGTACAGGCACCATTTTATATTAGCAGCTGAACTTGAACTCCTTACGTGTGACCAGTTTCTGCTGCATGTAGTCCAGCTAAAAGAACATGCTTGTGTTGGGGAACAGAGATCGCACAGCCAACTCATCTCACTGAGAGGCATTGAAATGAAAACGCCCACAGCCAGCAAAAGGCTACAGTGGTAGAGGCATCTTTCAAAGACTGGGCCAGAGATGTAACTTGGAAGACAGCGGGTTCTCTTGCTTTTATGTCAAAACAATGGAGATGGCAAGTGAAAACTGTTACAGTTAAAAGAACCATATGAGTCACTTGAAAGTTGCTAGCAGGGGAAGCCATCCAATTTGGCTATGGGGTTTTGGACTGTTCTACTCAATCAACTTTGACGCATTATCCAGGCTTGCCAAAGGGAGAAGCAACCATGGGAGAAGCAATCTCAACTTGGTCTGCCCTCTCTCTGTTGCCTTTGCTTCTTCCTTTACTTCCTTTACTATACAGGCCAGAACGGATAAAAGTGCCAGTCAGTGTATAAAGTCGGTTGTTATGACATGTACACTTTTAAATAAAAAAAACTTTTTTCTAGTCTGTTCTTAACTCTTTTTTTACTGACAGATTTTGAAGAGGCCACTTTTTTCAATATTTCCCCTGCTTTTGAGCCCCCCAGTTGCTATAAGCATACTGTGTTTGACTTTGGAATTTTTTGACATGGTACTCATCCAAATTTTAATTCTTATGAATCTTTTTAGTAACAGAACAGCTTTTAATTACAGTAATGGAAATATGTGATATTTCATCAAGAAATAATTCATTTCTCATGTTACTTTCTCTTCAACTTAAAAGCGTGGCTTTGGTCTTTTCCCCTACTTCCCTAAACAGAAGAGTACTTGAGGGGGGACAGAGAGAGAAAATCTGTTAAGCTTCTTAAATCTAAAACCACTAAAATGCTATTTCGTTTATGCTGCATTATATTTGCTTGAGATTTGACCCATTTAATCAAAGGCGGTGTTCTCTTCTCTATTCTGCTTGAGGAAGAGAAAGATGCAAATAAATGACTGGATAAATAAATCGATTAGGAAGCATGCCTTAAAGAGAAAGATGCACAGTTGGCGAACAACTGTTTGCATGTGTTTACAAAATTATAAAGTTTGAGAAAACTGTAGGTCATTTTCCAAGTCCATAAATATGTAGTTTCTTCAAACCCTTTTTTAAACATCTGCATAAAAGAATAAAAACTTACCACAAAGAAATGTTGTACCGCCACCTAGTGGCACATTGATTTATGACGGATATATTTTGTTTTACTTAACAAAGTTAAGTACTGCGTGCCAAAGCTGAGCAATAGAGCAATTTAAAGTACAGCTTTTTTTTTGCTGATTTATAGTTTTACCAACAATATGAAAATGAAATACATATTGTAAACAGAGCCAGTGGGAAAAAACCACATGAGTCATTTTAACTTGCAAGGCATAAGAAGATGTAATTTTAAGTGTTGGATTGGCAATGGGAGTAATGGGGTTTAAACATTACTCACTGTTTAGTTGACCCAAACACCCCCCCCCCTTTGTTTCTAGTTTTTACCAAGTTTAACATTTATTTGGGAATCCTATGATGGCAAAATAAAATAGTACAATTTGAATAGGAAAATGGTTTGGAGAGTTATATGTGTTTTTATATTCAAGTATACAGTACCATTCTTTATGCTGCTATTGTAAACACACACATGTACAACATACACTTTTGATACACATAATAAATTTATTTTAAAAGCAAAGTAGTTGAGTAGTTAATTATTGCATGTTTTATATGTTGAAAAATCTACATATCTAAAAACCATAAAGAAAATTTTGGCATTTGAAAGGAAAGTTAAATAGTATTCAATGTAATAAAAAATATGAAGCTACTAAAACTGCATCTAAAGCATTATTTCAGCCACCACTTCTAATTTTAGCATTACGCATTCAGCCTAATCTTCTGTGCTTTTACAACATGTCTAGATCACATTTTTAAAAATCAAACTGATTTTATTGAAATAGAAGTACAAGAATGTTACTTTTAACTGGATTTGTAACAAGTACCACAAATAGTTTGATCTGCAGATCTTAGAAGGTTTGGGAATGAGATTACATTCAAATCAGTAGAAGATTCCAGTCAGATCTCAGTGAACAAGAATGAAAGAGAATTGCTGTATCAGAGAAGATGCAACTAAATCTTGTTGCTACATAAGTAAATATGACGTGACTAAAATAATTGGAATACTTCCTGTTTCTATATAGAAGTTTACTGGATTGGCAGCTGTATCTTTATTCAGTCCAAGATAGCAGCATCTCTGCATCCATATAGATTAGATTGTGTTGTATAACATAATTTCATCCTTCCCATGTCTTCCTAGTGTTCCTTTAGATTTGCTTTTTAAAAGCATATAATTTGATTGTATTGCAATCTGTCTCCAGTACTTTAACATTAAAACCCCCCAGTTTTATATAACTGTAAATCATATTTTACAGATTGTGGTGTCAGAAACAGGAAATCTGAACTGGATGGATGGATGTGTGTGTGTGTCTGTGTGTGTGTGAGAGAGAGAGAGAGATGGGGAGATAAGTGGAAACCTCAGGTTGAAAATAATAAGGAGAAAAAGAATAAGACTTGGGTACTGAAAAAATACAAGTGGAGTCACTTCTATACAAAGGTTCACAGCCTGTGTACCAGCCTAAGGAGAATACTAGAGAAGCAGATGTCAAGAAGATAAATGCCCTGTTTCCTAAACAGCCACCCATGGTGTACACCTAACTGCAGTGCAACACAGAAACAGCAGCACTGGAAGAACATAGGGGAGAAAGAGAAAACACATACTGGTAGCACTAGGTGACTGCAAGACTTGAAAGCAGACCATACGATTTCCCAAAACAGGAACCAGTTACCACCACAGTAGCAGATAGCCAACAGTAAGTCAAGAACGTGACACGCTACACAGCACCTGACCCAGACATGATCTATACCTACTGCTAACAACATTGCATTGATGCCTAGAAGGACAGATGAACCAGCTGCTAGCACCAGGCTCCCACCCAGACTGACTAATACAAGGAAGGATATTGCTGATCATCAAAGACCCCCACAAAGGAACAGCACTGTCCAACTTTTGACCATTAACCTGTCTCCCCAAAACATGGAAATTCCTATCAGGTATTGTAGCCATCAAGCTACAGGACCATATGGGTCACTACATAAGCACAGCTCAGAAAGGCATTTGGAACAACACCAGAGGCTCAAAACACCAGATGCTAATAGATAAAAAGAGCCATCCTCAAGATCTAGACAGACCAACCTGAGCACAACCTGGATTGACTACAGGACAGCCTAAAACCTGGGGGCAAACTCAAGGGCAAAGAGATGGATCTGTGGATGCCTGGCACTATCCAAAGTCAACAGGACTTCGAGACAACACTGGCAGCTCACATAAATGGCTATTAAGTGAGGCATATAACAAAGTAATGCTCTGTCCCCACTGCTCCTCTGCATATGTTTAAACTTCCTCAGCTGGATTATCACAAGGACTGGATACCATGAGTATTAGTATCAGTTCAAGAGTGGAACTACCATTAGCCACCTCCTGTATATTGATGATGTCAAGTGTATGCTAAGAGTAAATGAGACATTGATCCACCTGACATGTATCTATAGCAGACATGTCAAACTCGCGATGTCACATGACGTCGCACAACGTATCAGGACGGTTTTGCCATTGCTGGCAATGGGGTGGGCGCGGCTTCCGGATGACGTGTCCGGCCTACGGGCCGGCAGTTTGACACTCCTGATCTATAGTGAGGACATTGGAATGTCATTTAGATTGGAAATGGTAGTAAAGAGAGGGAACATAGTTAAGACTGATGGAGAGGGACTACCAGCAGGCCACATAGTAGACATATATACCAGCTAAAAATTATCTTGTTATCCCACAGCCACATGGGAACCATGAGAAAAATATAAGGAAGACAGAAACATTCAAGTAGCAAGTATCGACAAAGGATAAGACAAGTCCAGCTCAATGGAAAGAAGAAAAAAATCACACCATCAACAGATATGCCCTGCCAGTTATCAGATACCCTGTTGGTTACTGACGATTTGAAGAATAAAGAATCTGCCAATGTGAAAACCTGGAAAGTCTTCACAATGCACAGAAATTTCCAGTGCAAGTCCAACACCCAGAGTCTACACCAACCAGAAAGAGGGTGGATAAGGTTTGGTGACTTTCAATGCCTCTGTCCTAGACAAAACCCAGAGCATCCAGGAATACATTGGTAAGATGGCATCCAAAGATGAGCTGCTAAAGAATGCTTGAGACACAAACAGACATGAAAGAAAGATCAAGAAGAGGAAGTGCTGTGACAAATCAAAACCCGCATGTACTATCAAAGATAGCTGAGGTGTCAGGCATTGGGAAATCCTATCATTGGATGGAAAGGGCTGGATTAAAAGACAACAGTGAGGCTCTGATTAAAGCAGCACAAGAACAGGCACTAAAATTCAAATCCATAGAAGCAGGAGTCTAACAAGCTAGATAAGACCCAGAGAGAGGGAAAAGAGAGGAAAGATTGGGTTGAAACTAAATGGATAGGAGCAAGCTTGTGGTCACTGGTTCATTCAGAGGTATGGATTGCCTTCATCTTCAATGGCCCTCATACAAGACTGCAACATCTATTATTCCATTACCAGAAGGGTGAGTGATACAAATCCAGCATGTTTTCCTGTTCCAGTGAGTATTTCAAAGGGAGCTAATAAAACACTGTGCAGGTGACAAATCTGTATGGAGGTGTCTGTAACATCAAGATAAGAGGCCATCTGCTCGGCAAGGTGCTTCATTAACTCTCTTCAATGCCTCTCTGATAACTGCCATTTGCTGTTCAACAGAGCCATTTTTATCTCACCAATAACTAAAAAGTAACCAAAATGAACTGCCAGCTCAGCAAAGAAATCTTACTTCAGCTGATTAAGGGGAAGACTTCCATTTGATCTAGCTACTGGAGAAACAGCTTCAGGAGTTTGTTGCACGCAGATAGTGGCATTTCTTATTCCCAAATTTGATAAATGCTAGAAGATGGGGGCGGTGTGTGTGTGTCACAATGAGCATAAAATTCCTATGTGCCCTCTAAGAAAGTCATCTCCTGGGAGACAAACTTGTGTTCTTATCTACTTCAATACAAGTAAGGTGACACCACAGCAGGACATGATGTCTTTTCCTGCAACTCCCCCCCCCCATAATCCTGAAGTTCAAAAGCTGAGACCTCAAGCTGCAATTGGAATTGAAGCAGTGTGATTCTCCAACTAGGAAAAGTTCATATCTTGTGTAATTTTTGCAGATGTCATGCTATCAAGAGCCTGCTTCTTTGGGGAGATGGGTAAAGGGGAGATAAGACCAGTTCTGTCGCATCCAAATAATGGGCCAAGGAAGATCAATGAAAAAGAAGACAACTTGAAGAAGCTAAGCAGGAGGGAAACAGAAAATGCATCTGTGATTGCTATCAATGTAATAAATTAATAGTATATCAGAGTCTAGGAATAAATGGCCTCAATATCTTGGAAGTTCTTACATGTTTAATTCTACCTGGACACTCAGCTGTGCCACTTGCACAATAATTGAGAATGGTCAGATTTTTCACATTTTTGACTTAGCTTGACGGTGGCCAATTTAAAGAGAGGAAATGGTTTAAAATCAAAACAGCTAAGGATTATTTCAGGTGGCCCCTGGTGCAGGGAGAGGTGATATGAAGACAACTTCATGACAATATATCACAAAAAAGATATTGCCAGGGCAAGTCTATGTTGGGGTTAGGTGCAACTGGAGAATTTTTGATCTCTACTGATTTTCCTTTAAAGGTTTGTGAGATATTTTTCATATCTAAACAGCAGGACACTGCCTCTTCAGTATCACAGGAGCCTTTTTTAGCTAGACATTTGTAAATAGCTGATCAAGCTCGCTCAGGGGTGTCAAACTCAATTTCATTCAGGGCCACATCAGCATTGCGGTTGCCCTCGGGTGGGGTGTGGCCAGGGTGGGTGCAGCCTACTGGGTGGGCATGGATGGAGTGGGTGTGGCCTACTGGGTGGGTGGGCATGGCCAGCTCTACATCGTTCGCGTCAAGGGTGCCTGTGGGGGCCTGGGCAGGAGTGGGACAGATCTGAGAGTCTCTAGCAGAAGGGGGTGGGACCGGGACAAGCGCCAAGGCATGGTCCATTTTTTCATTCCTCACAAAGGATGACACATCCCCAGCATGCACCCAGGGGGCAGGGCTGACACGGCAGGGGCTGGTTCCTCGCTGTTTCTAGATGGCCTTGTGGAGCTAAGGCTGAATGCGTTTCAGCATAGATGGGCACCACAAAATTGTACATTTGCTCCTGGCCAGCCTGAGCCAGGGCCAAGGCAGCGGGGGCTGTTCCCTCACTGTTTCCAGGAGGGCTTCGCAGACCACATGAAACCACTTCGCGGGCCGCATCCGGCCCCGGGGCCTTGTGTTTGACATGTCTGAGCTAGCTTGTATAAATTTATTTCTATTTACTTGCCTCTGTGTGATTTTGTGGTTTTTTTTTTTGAGAATGGTTGCGCTCCCACCCCTTGAGCGTTCAGTACTGTTACATATCTTTGCTGTACAGCAAGTGAAATAAAATCAAAGACATTTGACCAATGTCTCATTTCCTATAGTTATTACTTCCAGGTGATGTTTATGTTTTTAAACATCCAGAATAACATATTTCATGGTCCTGTTCTCTCAGATATTCTAATGACTCCAAATAATTTAAGTTAAGAGAAATCTGTACCTCCATAGTTGGCAATTCTGCCCAGGGCCAATAGGGATTAGAATTCATAAACAACTAGACATCTTATTCTCCAAGTTGCCCATCTATGACAGGTTGTAGTTAAATTATAGTTTAGCATTCCCTTTCTTCTGCAGCTTACTTTGGGAAAAGAGGATAACATTTTTAATGGAGAACTTTCAAAATTCCTACTAACATGTCTGGGTATTGTTCACATTGTTCAGATGCTAAAAATAGCCCACCACTTCAAAAAGTCCTGTTCTGGGACAATAATTGCACTGCTGGTTCTGCTCTTCTGGTCACTGAACTTGACCTAAATGGGCATCTTGAATTCTATGGTTTTTATGACCTTGAGAGAAAAGAGATCCTTTCAGTTACAGTTTCCTTTGTTGCTGTTGTTCTATTTGGGGAAAAGCCATATCAAACAAAAATCATTTCAATATCTCTAAAACACATAGAGTAGTTTCAACATTTGACTAGGGAAGTTATTTATCAGAAGAGAAAAGAAAGGCAAATCAATCAGATAATGTCAAGTGCAAAACTATGTGTAGGTGATAAAAAAATAGAAGGGTAGAAAGAGGGCCAAAGTGTAAAAAGGCAATGTATACTGTAAGTTCAACAAGAAGCTGAAACTGAGTGAACAATGGGGATTCAAATATTTATTTATTTTTATTTACAGCAGAAAGAAATTGAACTCAGAGTGCTGGGAAAGGTGATATTCCTGCAACAGAAATATTTGCTTTAACATTTAACCTATACAACGTGCACAATCATTTTGCTTTACTGAACAAATGAGCATTAGATTTGCTAAACAGCAGATAAATTAGTGTCTTGGCTGGTTCCTAAAGGAAGAAGAAAGCCCAGAAAATGTGCAGCAAATCCAGGTTGGACCACAGAGCTCCATTACCTAGGCAGTCCACCTTATTTATATTTAATAGATACAACTGTAATTCCTAAAGTCAAACAGAATTTGTTATATAATTATGCAAGAGCAGAGCAAAGTTTTTAAGTTGTTCTATAAAGAATAATCAATCCCATTGTTGGCTTTCAAATAAATACTAGAAATTAAAATTCTTTCACAATCTTGCTTTCCTTTTAACTCCAAGCTGGAGTGTTAAAAGGAGGTTGAGAATAGCATTTTTCGCCTCCGTTTATTGCTTCCTTTTGATACATGTCCATTATTCTATGGGCATCTTGCCAGTCATAAATAAAGTTCACAAATAGAATGAAATCCAACAGATTGAGGATGCACCTTCATATATTTCAGGAAATGATGTGGATACCCAACAAAAGGAACAGATAATCAGAATGTGGATAGGAAGCATGCGGTAATTAGGAAAGTATATCCTAACCAAATATTCTAACAGCTCGGATTTGATGTTTCCTCAATGCCTTAGTTAGCGAGCTCTATTGCACCCATATCTTGGGTTCTCCCCCTTTGAGTCCATACATGGGGAGAAGGCCAAGGCATTTTAGAACAGATGTTTTGCAATCAAAGCTGCTCTGCTGAAGAACATCCCAACTTTAACCACTGGAATATTGAATGCATAATGAACTTCTGCTTTTTACTCAGCAACTCTCACCATTCTCAGTGCCCATGTACCAACTCTCACAAGTCCAGACAAAGGAAGCTTTCTACGACAACCTGGACCAGATTATTCAAACAACCACCAGCAGCGATAAATACATCATTCTGGGAGACTTCAATGCTAGGGTGGAAACAGACAGTGACAACTGGAACAGAATCTTGCAAGATACAGGGTGGGAAAACAAAACAGCAATGGCTGGTCTCTGAGCAAATATGCTGAGTGCAACCTGTGTATCACAAACACTATGTTCACACTTGCAAACAAGTACAAAACTACCTGGTTGTTACAAAAGTACAAAACTGCCAAATCCAAGCATTGGCACCTACCTAAGATATATGTCGTCAGTGCGATCTTAAAAGCCCATTACCCATGTCATGTGAAGTGCTGAGTGCATCACAAGCTGGTTTGGTCAGTCCTCAGCCTACCCATAGCCCATTTACATTACAAGCAACCAAGGACTGACAGAAAGTCATTCCATATTGGTAGACTACAAGACTTATATCAAGTTCAAGGCTTCCAAGATGTACTTAATGAAATACTGTCTGCCGCTTGTAGGAACCTATTATGAAAAGTAGACATAGTTTAAAGATATCATTATGCAGACTGTAACAACTGTATCTGGACTAAAAACCCAATCACATCAAGACTGGTTTGATGAAAACTGCAAACACATTTCAGCAGCCCTTCACGCCAAGAGCAAGGCCTACCCAGACTGGCAATCATGCATGACACCAAAAAGTTCTCCAACTTCTCTGCCATTATTTATTTATTTAGCTTATGGTGATGTTACATTAGCCAGGAGACTACAATGCTAGTACATGGTAGTTTGGCTACCTAAGACTACCATTCTGTTAACGCTCACATACTTTCCAAGGCGCACTACAGGGGGTGAGCTAGCTATGCCAGAAAGAAAGATGAATAGCATCCTGCAGCAGCATCCGGGGCCTTCTTCCTCCACCAAAGTCACGTCACAAATGCGTGTTGCATCCCGGAAGGTCCAGCTCCAGCAGGGTTTTGACTGTCTGCACAAAACACCGGCTTGTCTTCCCACCGGATATCATAAAACTGGATGCTCCCCCTTATTGTCATATAATATGTCAAGCTTGATCAAAGACTAGGAAGGACTGAAAAACCACTGGGTTGAACATTTTTCCAACTTTCTTTATAGGCCAATCCACAGCTGCAGCTATTTTACTGCAGATTTCTCAGCTGCCAGTCTTGGGTGCCCTAGACCTGCTTCCTTGTATTAATGAGATCAACATAAGCCCAAATAAAGCAACAGGGCAGGATGACATTCCAGCTGAGATTTACAGAGCACTAGACTCAAATGCTTTGCATGCATTCCAAGACATCTTATAAGACATTTGGTCCCTAGAGGAGATGCCTGATGACTTCTGTGATGTCCTCATTGTGGCTCTCTATAAAAATAAGGGAAGCAAATTTGACTACAAAAACTACAGAAGTGTCTCACATCTGTCCACTGCAGGCAAGATCTTTGTCATGTGTCTGGTAATTTTATGGTAATAATGTTAATGTTAATGTTAATGTTAAT
>NW_015388625.1:14245-54090 GCF_001527695.2 Protobothrops mucrosquamatus | reverse complement strand
CCCAACACCGCCCGCGCGGCCACATTCTGGACCAGTTGGAGTCTCCGGGTGCTCCTCAGAGGGAGCCCCATGTAGAGAGCATTACAGTAGTCCAGGCGAGAGGTGACGAGAGCATGAGTGACTGTGCGCAAGGCGTCCCGGTCCAGAAAAGGTCGCAACTGGTGAATCAGGCGGACCTGATAAAACGCCCCCCTGGTCATACTTTCAGACATCCCAAAACTGGACTCAGTGAGCTCTACTCTTAAAAATAACATTTTCTTCAAGTCAAACTCCTGGTGACTCTATGGACATGTCTGGGTTGTTTTCTTGGCAATCACTTGAAAGCGGTTTCTCCTCTACCTTCTTCAGAGATTTTTTTTAAATCTCTGTCTAGTCTCTAACCCTGAGACTGCCTGGTAGTCTTCCATACACATACTAACCAGCTCTAATCATGCTTAGCTTTTTTAAGATCATCTAAGATCAGTTACATGCTATTATTGCTAGGACTTGTGCTTTTAATTTAGGAATAATTTCATGGACAGACATGCACACGCACACAAACACACCCAATGTGATATAATGAAAAAAATAGATCAGCTGTCACAGATTTGGGCTTGGGCAGAGTTGATCCCAGTCAGAATATGATTATTGGAAACAATCAGACTGACACTTTTCTTCACCATACTCCATTATCCTGGTTGAACTAACTTCAGTTGTTAAATACCTGAAGTGAGAAAAGATGCACCTTTGGCTCCAAGATCATTCTTACATGTTTCCCTCCTACTTTCATGTTTGTTAAAAGGCTCCTGGCTTGATTCCTAGCCACAAAATGACTATGGATAGACACGTCTTTCTCTTAAACAATTGGAATGGGTGAAAAAAAAAAAAACTTTTCTAAGGAATTCACCAAATCAATAAAAATCAAAGTTTACCGTGTCATATAAAATCTGTTTTAATAACATATATATATATCTTTTTAAAAATATATCAATATATCTTTTTTAAAAGATATGAAAGGGTGTTACGACTCTTATCTTCACTTTTGTAGTCACTTTATTTTTCACCTTAAATACAATCAACAAGACAACACCTCCCTCTCCCTATCCATTAGTTGGATCCAGTGTAAGTTAGTATAACTCCATCCATATTATTCAGAAGTCCTACGAAGTTCAGTAGGTGTTATTCCAACACAAGTGAGTACAAGAATGCAAAATTTAGTGCCACTGAATCATTCCCCCAATATATCTGCCTCCAAACTTTCATCATTTGCAGTTCATGCTTGACTTGGTTTCTTCTGGTTACCACCAACTCACCGAAGCAAGCTTAAGTGAGCTAATATCTGAACTTATTTTATAGCTGCAAGTTTACAGCCATTTGACTGGTTTCAGTGAAACTCTGTATTCAGGTGATTTTAAACCATCTTTACATATATCTATCAAATGTTGAAATGAGACTTTTTACGCCTGATAAAATTCTCTATTGAGTCAGGTTCAAGAAAGCAGGTATTCAGAACTAAGGATAAATTTCCTGACAGTGAGAACAATAAACCAGTGGAACAACTTGCCTCCAGAAGTTGTGGGTGCTCCATCAGACCTCCAAGGTACCCTTTCCAACTCCATTATTCTGTTAGACTGTTAAAATGCAAAGTGCTGCCCAATTTATTTAAAAAATTTTGGGTGAAGGGGTAACTTTGAATAAGTGTTGTTTCATGAATGATTCCCTTCAGTTTTCTTGGCAAGATTTTTTAGAAATGGTTTGCCATTGCCTACTTCCTAGGGTTGAGATTGAGCGATTGGACCAAGGTTATTCGGCTGGTTTTGTTCCTACGGTAGGACTAGAATTTACATTCTCCTTGTTTCTAGCCTTAACCACAACACCAAACTGGGTGTCATTAGGAATACAAGATTATTTCATTTTATTTGATTGCAAAAATATGAAAGGATTTTATATCATTGAACAAATATGAGTACTCATGAATACGGATTACCCCCTAATCCATGAGGGGACTAGCACTCAGACTTTTTGCCCATCTATTTCATCCGTTCACTACCCTAATTTCCATTGCCACACCCAACAGACAGGCTTGCTGCTGTGTTGCGAATATACCTGTTTACCAACCTCTCTTGTGATAGATAGATAGATAGATAGATGATAGATAGATAGATAGATAGATAGATAGATAGATAGATAGATAGATAGATAGATAGATAGATAGATAGATAGATAGATAGATAGATAGATAGAAGTAAATCTCCATTAGTAACTGGTGTGGCTAAAAAGAAATCTGGCTAAAAACCACCAGAAAAGAATTAGAATTGAGGATTATTTAGCGCCAAGTCCAGAGCTGGGAAAATTTCATCATCAGCCAGCCAATTCGTCTTCCTTTTCCTACTCAAGAGACACACTTGTGGCTTCTGTCGCACCTGCTTTCTCCCAGCAGGTGCCGGTTAGATGCGGGGGAGGGTGGACACCAGACGGGGGTGAATGAGAGGCGACAGAAGCAGTTAGGCCTCTGTTCCTTCGAGAAGGTGCAGCCAACTCCTTCAGGGGTTGGGATTACCCTCTTCGCGGGATCACAGACACCCGCGGGCCCCTCCTTCCCCACCAGCAATCCGGGTTCGTATATGCACAAGCACACCCCTCTCCTGCAGCACCGCATTGGACTGCTGGCGCTCCAGCATGACATCAGGCTGGCCGGGATAGGGCCAGAGCGCAGGCGCCGCGGACTGGGGAGGGAGGCGAGCGGGTGGCAGGCGGCATCCAGGAGCAGCAGCAGCGGCAGCAGGCGGCCGAGAGCAGCGCGCTCGCTCCAGCATCTCCCGCAGCACTCCTCCGGTGCGGACTCGCGTCCTTGCCCGTCACCCGCAGCCTGTGCCCCGCTCTGGCGGCTCCCCTGTAGAGGTCGTAGCCTCCCTCCGCTGGTGGCGAGGGCAGGGGAGCGCTAGGGTCGCCCTGAGCCAAGGAGCCAGTCCGCAGACGCTGCTTCTCCCCGCCCTGCCCCTCGCTTTCCTCCCGGCGCAGCCCTCTGCCGAGCCAGGCGCATCATGTCCACGGGAGGCGATTTCGGGAACCCACTTAGAAAATTTAAACTGGTCTTCCTAGGGGAGCAAAGCGGTAAGTGGCCGGGCGCGCTTTCTCGCCTTATTCCCCCGCTCCCCCACCCGGGTCGCCTCCTGCAAAGTAGCCGCTGCGAAGGGAGCGTTGGCGCGCGGTGCCCCCCGGCTTGCTGCGGCAGGTGCCTGGATGCGCCCGGCTGCTGCTCTAGCCCTGCGCTCGTGGGCGCGCTGTCCCCGACCGGTCTCCTGCCAGGCGGGGGAGGACGAGCCAGGTTCTGGCCGACTCTATTGCGGCAGCTCTACCGTCGCTGGGGCGCCGCTTCGCCCCCTTCCTCTGGCTACCCTGTGCTGTCGGGTGGGCTGCAGCGTCGCTTCTGCCCGGGAAAGAGCATCCGGGGAGTTTGGAGGCCGGGCTGCTCGCCCAGGAGAAACGGGGAAAGATCGAAGTGTGGGTGTGGGGTTCCGACCGGTCGCTTCGCCTTTGAAAAAACAGGCAGCCTCCCCGTCGGCTTTGTAGGACCTCTCCGGGGGCGATGGCTAACAGGCAAACCTGCCGTTCATGGAGATCTCCTGCAAAAGAGATCTCTTAACAGGCAAACCTGTCGTTCATGTGATCTCCTGCAAAAGAGATGGGGCGGCAACGGGTGCAGGTAGACAATTCCGTTTTTATTTATATTTATTTTTGATTTTCGCCTTTCGGGTGGTTCTCGGGTCTTCTACACCCCCCTCCCCAGGTGGCACCGTAACCAGGGGATTTCCCGCTCTCCCCTCCCTCCTCCCCGCTCGGCTAGTCGGTTGCTGCTCCTTTGGGAAAGGTTTGCGCAAATAAAGCAGGAAGCGAGAGACGGGAGAGGACACACCCTGCCGCTGGTCAAGTCTCGGCCCCCGCCCCCCCCACCCATCTGCGACCAGATAGAGAACTTCCTGGGTTGTCTTCGCCGCGAGGGAGGGGAGCTCCGGGCGTTCCGTCTCAGGCCTACACCGCGCTTAACCTGCCCCCCCCCGCGCCCCCGCATCGTCCCTTCCCTGGATTTGGAGGAATTAGAGAGGCCAGACACCTTTCCTCCCATGGCCTCTGCCTGCGGAGTCCGCTTCGCGGCGGAAGGGGAAAGGGCAGCTGTTGCAGCCTGCAGGGCTTAACTTGGGCCAGGCTTGAAGGCTTGCCTCAAGGTACGGGCGAGCTATAAAACGGTAGAGCCTAGCACAGTGTTTCTCAACCTTGACAATTTTAAGGCATGTGGACTTCAACTCCCAGAATTCCACAGCCAGCGTTGCTGGCTGTGGAATTCTGGGAGTTGAAGTCCACATGCCTTAAAATTGTCAAGGTTGAGAGACATTGTGCGCGGCCTAGCAAGTGTTTTCTCTAAGCTGGTTTTCATTACATGTATTGCATAAAGGGAGTAAAAGAGTACAGCCCAGCTAGACTGGCCCACAAAGACACCTGCATCGTGTTTTCCAGCAGGATGCTCCAGAGAAGACTTATTAAGACCTATAGAAGAAATGGGAAACTGCTTATAATGCAGTGCTGGGCAGTTAATTTTCCCAAGGGCCCCACATGAGAACCTGGTACTGTTGTATAGGCCTGAACTAATAGGGCTGTGAAGTTGCAGAGGCATACAAGTCATGCTCATATGTAAACTGAAAAAAAAAATAGTCACCTTCAAAATGAAGGCAATCCATGTGAGCTGGACACAAACAGCCAAAGGGCTGGATGTGGCCTGAGGGCCATAAAATGCCCAGGTCTGTTATAATGGTTGGATTTCTACATCAGGCTTAGCCTTAGCCTGAATGTAACTTATACATACCTGCATTAAATCTTAGTTTGAATAATTAAGCTACAATCTATCTTGGCTGGCTTCGCAAACCACACTGACAAATTCTAAACACATTTTAGGTAAATGTTGCACAAATAAACCTGTGATTTGATGTGCTTGGCTAAAGTCATTGAGGTCAGTAAGTCATGATTTATGTCTTAAAGTGGGTGAACACAACCAGTTGTTAATTTAACAAACTATGACTTAGTGCAATGCAGTCCTTGCCTCTGATTCAGACCATTGGTGCATCTGGTCTGGTACCATTGATCTGGCAGATATTTAATGGATGTTTATCCAGCCTCTGTAATACTTAGGAGTACTGGGATTGAACCTGGAGCCTTCTATCTGTGCAATTTGAATTATTGCACAGATAATTTTCTGTGCAATAATTATTGCACAAAATTTTCTGTTACTTTTGTCTCTGGCTCCAGTATGTCGCCTCTTTGTCCCACTGCTGAAAAACCACAAACTAGTTTCTGCATTTATGGAATATGGAGCACATGATTTCAAAGACTCTTGAGACCCATCATGTTTTCTCTTTCTTGAAATTAGGTATCCATTTGATAATATCTACATCATAACAATTAAAAAAACACTAAAGGGAGGAAGCATGGATAATCACTTTGAAGAGCAGTAGGTCAATCTATGGGCCCATCCTCTTGGGATATACTTCCTCTTTAAAATTTAGCACAGAAATCAAGTCCATTAACCAAGCCACTTCTATATTTTAGACCAGAGATCCCCTTTCTTCATAAGGAAGCTTTGATAAATGATAAATGTCATTTTCAGGAGCTGTTTCCAGTGCATTCAAATCCATATCCCAGAGTAGTTTCTCTAGCCTGGAACTTCCTAAATGGTGTCTGGACCACAATTCTGAGGATTTCTCATTTGTACTCTAGTTGCTCCAGTATTTGAAACTCCCATAGGATTCCTCCAAAATGTACGATGTTTGAAGAAATTGGAGACAGGTGCTACAATGACACTCCATGTGTTCCAAATCAACTTGGGAACCTGAGCCTAGAGCAGGGGTGTCAAACTGCCAGCCCACGGGCCGGTTTCATCACATCGAAGCCGCGCCCACCCCATTGCTGGCAATGCAAAAAGAATCGCGATATGTCGCATCACATCACGTGACATGGCGAGTTTGACACCTGTGGCCTAGAGAGTGCAGAGCTCTAAGAAATGCAACAGTCTTTACAGCATTACTTTTTCTTTCAAATGATTCTTCAACTAATCATCTAAAACAGGTCTCTTACATCTTTTGTGTCTGTTTCTTATTGCTTTTACTAGCTGCCTGGACAAAATTACTCAAGTGAACTTCCTCAGTTTTTCTGGGAGATGTCCTCTTCCTTGCCAAACTTCTGATGCTATTGAAAGCACAATAATGGGCTTAGTGAGCAGCCATCTTAAGTTCCACTGAAGGCAATGTGTTGAAAATGGAAAGAATAGTATTTAAGTGGCTGCTTTCTGTTGTATAGCCAACTCATATACCTTCAGGCCAAACCATAATGTTTTAAAACATAGCTTGCAGTAGGAACATTAGACCGAGAGAAACACTAGACTTTAGTGTCCACAACTTACAATATCTACAACCTGATGTAGCTATTGGTTGTGATGGCTACAATATGATGCTAGCCATAGTCCATTCTTGGCTATTTGCCAAATTTATTCCAACTCGCATGGAAGTATAGTTTGGCAATTCAGGGACCTGACGTGCCAGAATTTAGAGGAGGTTGGAGACACCTTGAATCATCTTGAATCCATCTTGTTCACAGTTTGATAAAGCATTTTTGCATTCCATTTTTTTAAAAAATTCCAAAATTAGGAAAAGAATAGGACTTATATTGGCTACGTAAACAGTAGGAGGGTTTTGTGAGGGGGATTTGCTGATGTGGGGCTCAGCAAGTACCTCTTTTCTTCAGGACCAGCCCCATCAGGAGACATTTTGTGGCAACTGCTGAAGGCATCACACTATTCCAGGGCTAAGGAATTCTGGGAGTTGAAGTCCACGAGTCATAAAAGAGCCAAGGTTGCCTACCCCTGCACTATACAAAAGATAATTCATACCGCCACAAAACACGTCATGAAAGATAATTATTAGCACAACTATTAGCATCTACTGCCTGGTGGGGAGAGGTGCGTTGGGTTTTTCTTCTTGGATATTGTTCATCTGCAGAACACTGAGGTCGCCTTTGTCACTCTGCCTTGAGCAGCAAAATGCTTTGAGCTGTCCCTGCTCAGAGACAGAAGGAATGTTAATTACATTTTGAAAATGTTACATTCAAAATTGTGCTAGAGCAGAAGAGGGTAAGTCAAATGACCTTGGTTGGCTGCCTGTACCCATGCATCAGATAGGCTGCTATATTTCAAAGAATTAAATGGCTTTATGTTGAACAAAAAATATTTGATTTATCCGTGTTTGCCATTCCTCCATATCCTCAGGACAAAACCCCTAAATTAATAGCTTTGATATATTTCCTCTTTTTCACTTATCTCCCCTGATCGTGTCACGCTTTGGATTCCTTCTCTACTGTATATTCTTGAACCATGGGAAAAAAATTAGTTGTTGGCATGGATTGCTGTCTGAGCCTAAAAGTGGAGGGAGATGGCCTCTTAGTTTTGTTTCAGTTCTTAAGACAGATAGACAATTGCAGTGATAGAGAAATACATGCTCTGAGTATTAATTGGGGAAAATAATCCAATAAAAGAACATGCTTCTTTGTTTTTAAGCATTATTCCTAGTTTCCTTTTTCTGTAACATGGTAGACTAAGGCCCCAGCAAAAACAAAACAAACCCAAAAAACAAACCCAAGCTGCATCCTTAGGAACAAAAGCAGGCTTGGAAGAACCTGTAGGACTCCGTGGCATGAGCCCACACATTGCAGCTATTTAGTTGGGCTAGAGAGGAAGCAATTAAGTGAATGAAAAATTAAAATATAGTTATATAGCTGAAAAATGGGTCTAGTAAAGAAATAGTGGCCTGGTTATTTGTGGCCATTGGGGATAATGAAAGTTTTAGTGAAGCTGAAATGGTACCTTTTGGTCAGTACTATTCAATATCTTCATCAATGACTTAAATAAGAGAATTGAAGGGGAACTCATCATATTTGCAGATGACACCAAACTGGCAGGAGTAGCCAACACCCTAGAAGACAAACTCAGGATCCAAAAAGATCTTGACAAACTTGAACAAAGGCTCTATCCAACAAAATGAGTTTCAATGTAAAGCAAAGTTTTACATTTAGGCAGGAAAAATCAAAGGTACAAGTACAGATTGGGCAAGATTTGGCTTAAAAACAGTAACTGTGAGTGGGACCTTGGAGTCGTAGTGGACCATCACTTAACCATGAGCCAGCAATGTGCAACCAATACAATCCTGGGTTGTATAAACAGAGGCATAGAATCAAGATCACGCGAGGTATTAGTACTGCTTTATAAAACCCTAGTAAGACCACACCTGGAATACTGCAGCCAATTTTGGTCACCATATCACAAAAAAGATGTTGAGAGTTTGGAAAAAATTCAGAGAAGAGCAACTAAGATGATCAAAGGCCTGGAGACTAAAACATATGAAGAATGGCTGCAGGACTTGGGTTTGGCTATTCTAAAGAAAAGAAGAAATAGGGGAGACATGATAGCAGTATTCCAGTATTTGAGAGGCTGCCACAAAGAAGAGGGAGTCACGTTATTCACCAAAGCACCAGAGGGCAGGACAAGAAACAATGGTTGGAAACTGATCAAAGAGAGAAGCAACCTAGAATTAAGGAGAAACTTCCTGACAGTGAGGACAATTAACCAGTGGAGCAGCTTGCCTCCAGAAGTTGTGGGCGCTCCATCACTGGAGATTTTTAAGAAGAGGCTAGACCAGGGGTAGACAACCTTGGCTCTTTTGTGACTCTTGAACTTCAACTCCCAGAATTCCTGAGTTGAAATCCACGAGTCATAAAAGAGCCAAGGTTGCCTACCCCTGGGCTAGACAGTCACTTGTCTGAGATGGTATAGGTTCTCCTGCTTAAGCAGGGGGCTGGACTAGAAGACCTCCAAGGTCCCTTCCAGCTTCTATTCTATTCTATTCTATTCTATTCTATTCTATTCTATTCTATTCTATTCCTAACATAGGATTACCAATGGACCGCAAAGATAGGTTTTTTTTTTACTTCATAATCCAGTTTTTTCCTCTTTAAAAAACTGGCAGGCCTGTATTTTTATATTATTCTTTTTTATCCACTTTGTCTGAATAGATAGCTTATGTCCTCTCTTAAAAACACAATGTCTTCTTTAAGTTCAGATGCTGATGACTACATGGGAATAGCTGGGTAGTTTTCTTGGTAGAAATACTGAAGTCGGTTGCCAGTGTCTCTTCCTACTGTGTTCTATCAACTTTATTGTCTTCTCTACCAATATGGGATTTGCTGGGAGTTTTATCCAAGTAGCTAGATATTTAAAAATCATCAGGCACTGTTCACTTAGGTAGCCACCCTATTCACCTAAAAAGTTGTTTGTACTAGATTAGATGGCAAATGGACATGGTTATCAGACATTGTTAAATAAAATTTAAAAAACGTCACTTTTGAATCAGCTCCCAAGGCAAAGACATAGGACTACTTTAAACACCCTATTTCAGTAGGCCTGGGTTTGAATTGAACCAACTGATTTGGCATAAAGCAGAAAACATTTTGCCATCCTCTTGTTTTTATTTCTTGTATTTATGTAGTAGCTATATCCATACCAAATTCTTTTTTGTTTGTCATTCTGTTTATAATAATGTGAGCAGTGCAGATTCTGAATTTTCATGCATATTAAGATTTTGCTTTTTTTTTCTGCAATAGTGGTATCTTGTTCAATGGGTTGTTGCAAATAAAGTATCTTTTAGATCATGTATTTGGAAGCTCAGCAAATCATTTTGTTTAAACTTTTTTTCTTATAAGGATGAATTTAAGGAGGAGAAATCATTCTTTTCAGTTCTTAGGAAAAACTTGGTGCAGAACACTAATTAGTTCATCTATAATATGAATCATTTTGGGAACTTAACTGAATATTAATTAAAGCAATATATATTAATGCAGTATTTCTCAACCTTGTGAACTTTAAGATGTGGGGACTTCAAAACCCACAATTCCCCAGATAGCATGCTGGCTAGGGATTTCTGAGAGTTGTAGTCCACACATGAAATCTTACTGAAAGTTCTACAAATGCCACTGTAGATTGAGGTCCACAGGAAATGGTGAACTTTGCTGATCTGAAAAAAAAATAAAGCAGTGTCAGACCTGGTTGTCCTTGGATGAGGATACAGCAGGAAATCTCACAGTTATAGATAAGCTGGAAAGTTCAAAGAACATCTGGGGGGGAGGGGGAATAGCAAACCATTTCCTATTGTTGCAACAAAAAAAACCCCACTTTACAGTTTATCTTTCCCAGAACTATCCAAAGGATTATCTTTCTAATACTGTCAGGTCCCCAAATCCTTATTGTTTTCCTTGCATATATACTCTTGTGCTTTTGTTTTGGGGCCTGCCATTATGCTGGGGGGGGGGGAGAGGAAACATTTGCTTTGGCTTGTGATAACTTTCGCTTTCTGCTGTTCCTCCCCTGCCTCTATCCACTTGAGAGAGGAATGTGTCTCCCTTATCAGGGAGACGGTTACAGAGAAACGAAACTGGAGAAGATCTTGAGATGTGCGCCAACTGTGCCAGTTACCCGCACATCATGCCACCTGTGGATGGCTGGATTTCAAATGGACATTATGATTTTGGTGGGAGGAGGAATTTTGCTGGTTTAACTATACATTTTTAAGCGAGATTTTCCCCAGATCTTGCCTTGACTTCCCTACTGTCACTAGCCCAGCGGTTCTCAACCTATGGGTCACGACCCCATTTGGGGTCGATCGACCATTTCACAGGGGTCGCCAAGCAAGGCTGTCCGCCATTTTTTTCCCCTTTTCCGGCGGGTGACTTACCTCCCTTGGGCTGGGCCAGCTGGTGGTCGGCCTGCTCTGTCTCTGCTGCTTGCCAGCTATGCCTCAGCCGGCGCAGGGGGTGGAACCACGCATGCGCGGCGTTCCCGGGCAGGGAAAGTCCTCGACTTACGACCGGTTGGGTAGTCCTCGACTTACGACCGGTTGGGTAGTCCTCGACTTACAACTGGTTTAGTCCTCTACTTATGACCGGTTTAGTCCTCGACTTACGACCGGTTTAGTCCTCGACTTACGACCGGTTGGGGGTCGCGGCATTAAAAAGGTTGAGAACCACTGCACTAGCCCCTAATAAAAGTTTCCTTTTGAGACAATGCCTGTTTCAAGAGTTCTGCTTTCTTGGGTGGTTAGCTGATGTGGGTCCTTACAACTACCCAACCATGGAAGTGTTTTTCAAGAAAAACGGGGTGTCTTTCTTTTTTCAGATTACTATGTAAGACCTCTCATTTCTTCCCCATCCAGTTCTCTATGACTGAAGAAGCCCTTACTAACATTATTAGCAGGATACCCCTGGGCAAATCTTACAAAGTTTCCGGAGTTATTAATTGAGAAAAATCACATTTTCGTGGACTGAATGTAGTTCAGTATTTTACTCCCATTCAATAGTTTCAGGAGGAGAATTAAGCATGTGTTCTGTACATATTTATACTGTTTAAGGTCCCATGGTGCTCAATATATCTTTCTCCTTACTAAGTATGAATGTGTTGCAGTAGGTTATACAGTAATACCTTGTTGTCTTGCATAGGAATGAGTCCTATTTGAGGCTGGTGAGATTTATCTCCAAGCATTTTCATGCCTGAATCACACGTTAATTGGGTGTTTTTGCCCATATGTTAGGGAAGTGGCCTGAAGCTCATCACCAATCGGCAGGGCTCCCCCTGACCTCTCACGCTTTTTTGCTCACTTTACTGCTAGTTGCCTGGCAACTGAGTAGCAGCATTCTGTACATATCTGTGTACCTGCTGTCAGGATCACACTTTTCCAAAGGCCAATGGCTTACACAAAACGAATGGAAGAGTTTCTCCCCCACTGTGATGGAGTAGAAGTGCAGCTAAATAGGCTGCAATGCTGGCTGGTATAATGAGGAGAGATGCACAGTTTGCTATGAATTGCACATATACTTGAATGTTATTTGTTCCAACCCACTGCATGGAGAACAGCTACTTGTGGAAGCAGCCAGAGTAAGCAGCCAGAGGTGATGCCGGCTCTTTGCCCCAGATTCTGTGCTACCATGGAAATGGGATTGTTGGTGTTGCACCCTTGCCAATGTGTGTCTGAGTAACCCTCCCATCCCAGGAGTCCTGTTCATTGTGACAGATGCTTTTGCTGCCCAAGCATGACTAATTGAGAGAGCAGACATGGGAAGAGTGTTTTCCACTCCATAAGACATCGGGATGGGCTTTAATTATGCATCAGGATGTTTGGCAGTACCACTGCTTATCTCTCATGAGTTCTGTGTTTCCCTTCATAGCTCTTGTCATCTGCTGTTTTCTCAGTAGTCAGTTTATGGTTTAACTCTTTCATGTGTCTGAAATGGTATAGGGCAGTGATGGCGAACCTTTTAGAGACCGAGTGCCCAAACTACAACCCAAAACCCACTTATGTATCATTGGGTGCTGGGTGGGCGTGGCCCATTGGGTGAGCGTGGCCCATTGGGTGGGCGTGGCTGCGGTGGTAACGGCAGACTGGGTGGGACTAAAAAGTTCAATCAATCAATTCCAACTTTGCGAGATCTTTTTTTCCCGGCAAGAAGTTGAAATTGATTGATTGAACCTTTTTTTTTTGCACATGGCGGCGGAGGCCTAAAGCGAAATGGTTTTATAAAACCCAACTGAAGGCTTAGGACTGGGGCAACGGCGCGAGTGCCCACAGAGAGGGCTCTGAGTGCCACCTGTGGCACACGTGCCATAGGTGCGCCACCACGGGTATAGGGTTTCCTGCCTGAGCAGGGGGTTGTTGTTGTTGTTGTTGTTGTTATTAATGCTTTCACATAATGCCCAAATTCTTTCTTCCTTCCTGACTGAATCTTTTATTTCCCTGCTCCTTATAATCTTTGGTACTCAACGCTTAGGACAAAAATGTAGATATTCCATTGAGAAAATGGTTTTGCTATTTCCTAAATTAATAATATTAATAAATAAATAATATAATGATAATAACATCCAATCTGGACATCTGGCTGACTGTGCAATGAAGCAACATAACCAGAACTGAAGAGAAAAAAACTGGAGAAAATCACAAAATATAAAGACCTGAAAATAGAAGTAGAATGACAGTAGAAAAATAAAGCAAAGATGATATCAATAGTAATGGGCACTTTGAGTGCTATCCCAAAATGATAGGAGCACCATCTGAACACCATCAGCACTGAGAAATTCACCATAAGTCAAATGCAAAAGGTAACTTTACTTTGAAAAGCTTAAATCCTGTGATGGTACTTCTAATACCATTAAATCCACTCCAAACACGGTCCAGAATAATCTGGCTAACTGTGTGATCAGCCAATACAATTATAATGGTGGGTCACACACTAACCCAGATGTTTAGACCAGATTTGGCATTTTTGTCCACTGATCGAATCCTTCCCAAGGACTTGGGATAGGGTGGATGGTGTTGCTGCCAGTGCAATAACACATAGTAATGGTAATAGTGAGTGTTCTTGAAAGATTCTTCTCTTGATATTAACCTCTCTCAATATGGCCAGGCCCACACATAGATAAATGTTCCAGTTCTGGAGTGGAGAAACATTTAGCCTTCTTAATCTTCCCTGCAACTGTGATTCCTGGCTGGGAAATGATGTGCATTTTAGTCCAATAAAGCTGCAGGACAGTAGGTCAGAGAAAGTAGTTCCATCCAGAGTATAAAAATAAATAGAATGCAACTAAATTACAAAAAGGTGTATTTTTTTCATTAACATGAATACCCAACTGAGACCTAATAAGAACTGTAAAATGTATTCAATGTATCCAATTTTAGCCCACCAATTAAATGTAGCAGAAATAGTTGTTTTTTATTGGAAAGAATCATATTTAAGATTTCTAAACAGAAGAAAGATCTTTGGGAGAGAAGTTTAAAACATTTTCCCCAACTTCACATTGCCCATAATTTCTGGAGGGTGCTAAATAGGATACAGCTCATCTGCATAATCCCTTTTCCATGAACCTCCGAAAGACTATTCTAAGAATTCAAACTACAAGTGTAGTTGCATAGAAAACCTGTACTGTTAATGGTGCATATTTTCAAGTTGAGGACCACAGAATTAATCGGCGGTAGGAATTTTAGGTATGACATGGGAAAAACCATTTGTTACCAAAAGATACTAAGCATTTCATCCTAATGGTCTTGCTCTGTATTTTAACAATTTTATGAACATCTATAACATTTTCTTTGTTATTTCACCTTACATGTATATGCTCTGAATGATATACAAATTAATGTAATAATTTACTATTCAGTTCTTTGGGCACCAAGGCATTTGCGGAGCACTTTACAAGATCAATCAGTAAATGAAACAATATAGCTATAAAACTACTTCAGCTAGTATAATAAAAAAAAGATTTCAATTTAAAGAAATAAATTTAATATTTAAGAGCATCTTTAAGTCATGAAACTAATCCTTGATGAATGGCATCCTATTCTGAATAAGTCAACGTGTTTTGCAAGTCTCAAATCATGCTCATCTTGTTGAGCTTCTGATTATTAGCTCTCATTTGCACTGTTATTGGCTCCAAAAGATTTGTGGCATATGCAGCGAGAAGGGGCTAGTTAAGTGTCATCTGCTTATGCATTGATATTTTAATCTAAGTTCTCAGGTGAACTCAGAGCAATATTTTCAAACCGGTACAACCTTAGAGGGAAAAAATGAAATTAGAGTGCTTTCTGGAACACTGCTGATAGCAAAAGATCCCAAGGACTTCTAATGGTATGAATATAAATTGGAAGTATCTATCTTAGTAGCATATAAATATCCTTCAATGGTGCTATTAAGATACTTGATAACTTCTGCTTTTCCATCCAAATAATAATTTTGAATTTAGAATATTTATAGAACTGATGAGATGTAAAGGGTACACCAAGTATCTGCATCTAAGATCCTTGTTCCTAGCCATTCCATTTTCTCTCTTCCTGCATTGAGCTGGAATGTCAGAAGTACTCAGAGACAATCTTGTAGTCACCCAAGACTTTTTCTCACTGTACGGTAACTGTAGCAGGAACTCAGAATGTGCTAATCAGCTGCAACTGACCAAGAAGGGGGAATCAAAATTGGCCTCCAGTGGTACTCAACACCTATCCCTGCCCTTGCTTCTTCATCTCATGTTTATGTTTGTAATATAAAACTGCAGAAATCTAGGGGAGTAGTTCAACATCATCATAAAAGCCTGTGTAAGAACCCTGGGACACTGAAGCAGCTTAATGACTTGTGGGAAAAGACAAAAAAAACCCCTCCAAGATAAAGATTGGCATTAGTTCCTGCCAACAGAAAATTGGAAACTTGGAATATCCAGTATCATAAATTCTAAATCGAATTTGAGCTTCTGGTTCTGAAAAAAAAGAAGTTGGACAATCCCCAATCATCTCATCTAAAATTGCTGTAAGATTAGAAAATGTCTTGTTTGGTTTGCAGATATTACAGAAAATGCCATGTGTGCTGGTATCTTTTATTTAGAGGCACCTAACCATTAGCCCCATCTCCACTGCTGCAGAGAATGCTAGAGCTTGGTGGAAATGTGTACTATTTAAATATATGATGAAGAAGAGTAGTGCTCTGTTCAAAATCAGCAGCCTATCACAAGCAGACAGTTGTCTCCAGACAGACTATAAACAGTTATTTGTTCAAAGTCACAATACCTTTTTTCTCCTCTAGTCAGTATAGCTCAGTCAGGACAGATTTTTCCTGCGTTCCATGGATAATGTCAAAGAGGCCTGTGACCTCCATGATGAATTGCTGAGACTGTTTTGTGCTAGACACCTTTGATCTAGTATTGATTTGGCTAGGCTGCCTGGCTAATGGATAAAAATTGTCCTTTTTCTTTTCCTATCTTCGATATCTTCCCAAGAAGAGCAGTGAAGTGGCAATTCTCTCAGTCTTTGCTTGCACAACACACTGAATAATAAAGTAGCTAAGCCATTTTAGTCCTGTGTGTCGACTGAACTAAGATCATATTGCTAGTCAATAATTTAGAGTATTCCAAGAAGCCCCCAAAATGGCTTATTTAAATTAATCATGTGTACACCTGCTTGTAAATAAAATGTTTGGGTTGGTTGCAGTATACTAAATTTTTACCTGGAGTTCCAGATAAGCTAGATTTTAATAATATAAAATCAGACCTCCAAATCTGTAAGATGATATATGATAAGAAACTGTTGCATATTTATATTAGGTTTCCTGTGGAACTGAGTTTTTCCCCTTTTGTTTCATTATGCATCATTTCACTTTTCATAATACCCATCCTTAATAACCAAGTCAATTGAACCAGAGTCCCTGAATGTGAAGCATTATGTGGTTTCTTGCGAGAAGAATTTTAGATGAATTGTTGGACTCTGGGATGATCTGCCTCTCTTTTTTCATGCCGTTTTATTAATTGTAGGCAAAGCAGAACGTAGGTAAGCTAGTAAAGACTGATTGTGTTTCTGTGAAAATGGCAACAGATCAAAACTCCAAAGACCAAGTGTTTATAACCTTTTCAGGTTGCCAGCGTGTAATGGTCAAAAAATAAAAAGGCTCTTAGGAGAGAAAATCTCTTGTAAGTTTTTGCAAGATTCTGGTGTTCTTGCATGAGTTCTGCCTGGTGCATGCGCCTGGAATACAGACAGTCTGCCTGTTTATTAGTTTCTCAGATAATGCATGTGTGAAGTGGGTTTCATCTTTCCCTTTGTCTGACTGGACTTTGAACAATAGGATTGACCGATGCAAGTGTTACAGAAATTGTTAGGTGAATATTTGTCTCTTTCTTGAATTCTGTGCGTGGATCCTGTGCTGAATGTGTGCCATATGAGTGTAAAGGATGCTGTATGCAGTGCCAGTATTCCTACATGAAGTCCTTAGGCAAAATAAATGTGATTGGGTTAGGCAGAATAATATCGGAGGAAGATAAACTTTTATTTTAAAAAAATCTGGAAATGTTTTTGCCTTGCAGCAATGATGTGAAATAACAATATGTTAAGTTGGAGAAAGCAGTTACAATGTAGGGCAGAGACAAGCAACCTTTAAGACATGGAATTTTGAGAGAATGGGGCTGGTTTTCCAAAATGGCTTTCATGGTGAGCAAGATCAAGAACACAGACAAGTTGTGATACTCCTCACATCCCCTGGCACCTCAAGACTTCCCTGTAGGAATAGATATTATTTCTTTTTGTTTTCCTTTTGCATCTTAACACTTTTTAACTGAATATTTTTTTATACTTTTTAACATAGAGTTTTTATTTGAATTGAAGTGGTTTGCATTGTAATCACTTCATATTAACAAGGTCCTACAAGCAGAATTGTAGACCACAGAAGGGGCAGCAACCAACTAACTTCTCATTTTCTACTATCTGGCCCAACCAGACCATGACACACACTGTGTCTGCACATACATCATCTTCAACAAGCGTAAGGACCTCTACCCCCATTGGAAGATGATACTGCATCTGAGGAACTTTATCTCATAACTCATGTGCTAGAATGAAGGCTCTTTCTTATTTTAAATGCCACAAAACGGTTTGTTGTTTTAGGTATTGAAGATTCAGTGTGTCTGGTTAGACAACACAACCAACTTAGCCAGCTTCTCTCCTGGAGTATTGATTTAGTCTCATGTATTACCAGTGCATAATTAATTATTAAATTTGTATGCCACCTGACTCTGAACAACTTCGAGACGCTCACAACAAAGAATTACGATAAAATCAATAAAAATAAAGATAAAAGATGGCAAGTGTGATGAACTCTATCAGTCTTGCAGAAACAATTGAAACAGTCCTAGCTACTCTGAAGGAATCTAGAAGATTACTCCATCATGAAAGGAGGACCACTAAGACATCTCCATCCTGTTTCTCATTCCTTTACAATTGCAGATGGTGACAAACATAAAAAGGAGGTTAAGTAGTAACTTAGTCAGTTTGATTTAGTAGTTAAGGCACCAGGCTAGAAACCAGGAAACTGTAAGTTCTAGTCCTGCCTTAGGCATGTAAGCGGGATGAATGCTTGTCACTCTGTCTTAGCCAAACCCATCTCACAGGAGTGTTCTTGTGAAGAAAATAGGAGAAAAAAGTTATTAGGTATGTTCACTGCCTTATTTATAAAAATACAATGTGGCTCAAAAATTCATAAATAAACAAATAAATATCCAGAGAAATTCTGTCTTTTTAGGACCTCTCTGGATTTCAAGATTAATTGAACTGAATTACAATGTTCACACAACAGCCTTTATCTTGACTCAATTAAGCTGTCATTCATAAATTAACAAATGTCGATTTTATGTACATATTTTTCATGTCATGCTCTGTGTGTGTGTGGATATTTTTCTTAATTCTTTTTCTCCTTCTTGACAATGCATAAATAGCCCAAAATGGAATTATGAGTTGGTGCTTGTAGAAGTATGATCAAATGTCTTGGAACAGTGGAACCCTTCTACAAGGAACCATTCCTCCTGCTGCCCTTGTTAATGTTAAAAAGAAATTGTCTCTGGCAAAGAAATTGTCTCTGGCATCGATAGCGATGGCTGCTGGAGACAATACTGTTTATTTTCTCCTTTCCCATTAAAGGAAAATCAGTCTGCTATGTCCCCGTCTTGCCATACTTTTGTTTTTGTTTTTTAAAGAAGTGCTAAATAGTTGTACCATTCCTATAAACAACGACTCCCTTCTTTTCCACAAGCTAATCATATTTTTCATGATAGCTCTGTAATGCTATAATGCTAAATTAGCTGGCATTAAGCCTTATCCACCGAATACCATATAGTGCTGAAGAAAAATATGGTATTTTCCTTTTTTTCCCACAGGAGGTTTTGATGGAATGAAAATGTGTGAAAAATTCCAAACCAATAAAGATCCTTGCTGTTGCACTCCTGCTGGTATGCCCTCAGCACAGGATGCTCATTAAACCTAAAGAGAGCTCCTATCTTTACAGCAGACACAACAGAGGGAATTAGCATAGTTAATTAAGGCTCTTGATGAATGGCATTGTAAAGTTTCTTAATTAACCAATGACTCCTAGGGGGGAGATGGTCTTAAACCAAGGTTGAGTTAAAATGTTTTCCTTTTTGTGCATTTAATTAGCATAATCAGAAGTGCTGTTTTTTTCATTGTTGTGTGTAGAAAGGTAGGTTTTTTTTGAGATATGCTTTACATATGGGAGCATGTCAAGAGAAGGCTAGAACAGATATCATCATGTCTTCTCTTGAGTTAGCATAGGAAGCTGCAGACTATAGAAAGATAATTAATTGCCAAGCAAGAAACAAGTCACTCACCTATCTTAAAACTAAAGCAAGTGCTGGAAACGACAAAGAAAGCAATCTTATCAGATGCAATAAGAATAATTGAAAGTAATGCAATAGAAGTTTTTTGACACAGTGGTAACATCTGCCTTGATAATAAAATAACTTGTATTTGTGGGATGAAAATGGTACTTCCTTTTTTACAGTCTAGCCATCATAGCCCCTGTATTGGTTGGTTGGAAAGAAAATATCAATACAGCACTGATTATATTACTGAGTTGGATAATAAAACATTATCAAGTACTCAGGCCAGCTGAGAGACTATCAAGGACTCCACAAAAAATATAAGTAATATCCTGCTATTTCCCTCAATAAAGAATTGAAGATTAGGGCCAATTTCTTAACACTTTTTATTGCCTCAGTTCTCTGATGGGACAAAGGATTTGTTTATTTATTTATAAAATGTATATACTTCACTTTGGATAGCTCTAAATGCTAAACCTTAAAATAACAGTACAACACGCCCTATTCTTATGCAAAAACTATTAAAATCAATACATTAAACATAATAGTGTATTTTATCGGTTCTGTATATGCTAAAGGGGGAGCTGTTATAGATTTTCCGTTAAACAATAGAAGCTTTCCCATATAGCTGTGTTTCTTTCAGAATGAAAAACTTGGCTAAGAAAAGAATTGAATTGCTTAGACTAGTTTGCTTAGAGGGTCTCTGGTTGGGTACTTTTTGTTTCTACTTTCACAGCTCATCGCTCTGTAGACTCTGTGTGCTTCTTATTCCTTGTATCAATGACCACACTGAAGCATACTGAAAATGTTAAATCATTTGCTTAAAGTTATACAGGCTAGAAATTTAAATCCATGCAGGTTGAATCCACTTATACCTGATTTTCAGTTTTGTCTGATTCTAGGGCCCTCAGTCAGGAATCTAGATTCTAGATAAAGAAACAAGTATTGCGTAATAGGAGGAGTATCTAATTTTGAAGTCCTGTAGGGTAAGCAATGGGTTGATAATATGCCTGCAAAGTACTGGTCACCAAGAAACCAGATTTTTTTTAGGAAATACCAACACATCTAGAGAAGACGAAAGTGAAGTATATAGTATAAGCCTGAGATATGGCACAATGTTATATCATGGTAGCTTGCAGTGCTTCAAATCAATCATATATCTGGCATTTAGATGTTTTTGGTTTAAATCGTATGTTCCATCTTTTCTCAGACTTACACACATCAGTTCTAATCTTGTGATTTTTCCCGTACTTAACTTGCAAGATCATTAAACTGCTTTTGATTCAACATTTCTTCTACTTGGATAGATTTTTAATTCTCTAGAAAATGTCTTTGAATGCAACAAAGACAAATTTCAAAGAATTATTTTAACAAAATAATTCATAATAATAAAAATAAACTACAGATAACCCAGTAAATATTTTTGTGGTTTGACTTGTTGGAAAATGCCTGTAATAATTAGAATCTGTTCATAAAATAAGATGTTATGAAAAATATACCTATGATATCAGTAACTAGAGAATTAAAATGTCACTTTGAGTTTCTTGGGGAGATAACAGAGGATAAAACTAAATCCTTTTTGAGTCAATCAAGTTACATGATATAGCAACATTTGGATCTTGTTATTTTATCGTCTTATATTCCTTCTCATATTACCATATATGATAAGTATCTTCATGTAGTTTTACTAAAGTTTCTGTTTCTTGAACTTTTAGGTAGCTTAGAAGTTTAAAATTCTTGCCATTTTAATATGTTTTACATATTATAAAATGATCAAGTATATAAGTATTTGAAATCTGGGGGTTTAAAGAGAATGGATAATTGCTTGAGGAGAGGGGTTAAAAAGGCCCTTTTAAAATGTTTCCTCTTTACCGTGCTGAACCTGCCAATTGATGGAATAAAGGGGCTACTTCAAAAGGCAAGGTGGATGACCTTCAACTACTGCTTTGGCAACCATTTTGCTGTGACTAAACTACACAGTTCTTAGGAATGTCTATATGCAGGCTGGTCCCATCTTCCTTTTACAGATACAGGTTTGAGTAACCTTGTTGAATGTTTTGCAACAATGTTTAAGGTTATTTTTTTCTCTTTGATCCTGAGATCATTTGTGAATAATTTTCAAAAATAGAAAATAAACTTAGGTACCCCCATTTTCACATCTCATTTGGATAAGAATTATGCTTCTAAAATACCTGCTTATGGGTTGAATGGGATATACAGGATTGTGACTGATCTCAACATTCAGGGCTACTATTCAATCTCTAATTGTTGTTTTCCTTTACAGTTGGGAAGACATCCCTGATCACAAGATTCATGTATGACAGTTTTGACAACACATATCAGGTTAGCTGTTTTATTTTCAATCACATGCTATATGCTAATGAAGAAGAATGTTTCTGGGTTAATAGGCTGTGAATGTGAAAGCTTGCATTGATATTTTTTCTAATTTTATTTAATAGCAGTGCTGCATACCGATTAAATTATTATTTGTTGTTCAGTCAGCCAGATGTTCAGACCGGATTTGGCATTTTTGTCCACCTATCGAGTCCTTCCCAAGGACCTGGGATAAGCATATATGAACATTTGTTAGTGTTAAAGGTATTGTCATAGGATATAAGCTGTTCCAAGTAATATTAACTGCCTTTTTCAATTGACTAATGGTGTTTTTGTCAATGCTGATAGTATTCAATTGATGCTCCAGTTGTTTTGGAATTGCGCCCAAGCATCTATTGCTTTTGGTACGCCTTAGCTTTCTTTTGCTACAGTCATTCTATTTCTGTTTGCAGGTCTTTGTATTTTATTATCTTATCCAGTTCTTTCTCTTCTATTTTGCTGTCTGCAGGTACTGCCATGTCCACTATGCAGACTTTTTTGTCTTTCTTTTATTCTTATTAGCCACCTGAAACCTGAAATTTCAAAATTATCTTCAAATAAAAAGCTCATTGCAGTAGACCAGCCTTTCAATTAACAAGTATATGAGTTACCAAACCCAATCTGCCTTCTTCAGAGATAGATGTCCCTACTTTATCAGTCAGAGCCTCTAAAACCATTCTTGCCACTAATAATATGCGGCCATTCAGCATCAGTGATAGATCCAGAACAACCCCTACAGTACAATTGTATAACTTAATTGGGAATACAATTCCATCAAAATCAAGTGTATTTCCCAAAACCCCTGCTCCCAGTTATAGCTTCATCTTACTTAAATTCAGCTTCTGGTTTATTTTCCCATATTCACATTTTTATGCCTGGATAAATTGGAATGTCTACTACATGCAGACCTGAGTCCATAGGAAAAATACATTGAGAAAATAAATATAGCTGAACATTATCAGTATATTGATGACACTAAGTTCCAATTGTGTGAGTGATCCTTCCCTATACAGCTTCATATAGATATTAAATAATATGGAAAACAAAGTGGAACCTCAAGCAATTTCTGTCTCTAGTAGTTAGAGATAAAATGATAACTACTGAAGACAGCATCCAAGACTAAAAATTTATTAAAACTGAGCTTTCATCAGGGCCTGCTGACATCATCAGGATGTAAGCCAGGAATGGGAAGCACATTCTTATAGTCTCTGTGAAGCTAACAGTTTAGCTAATGAGCGCATGATGGGTCTATTCGGCCTCCACTCTCCCGCAATCAGTTGTATCGATCCTATTTCTGTCAGGCTGGCTGACGTCTCTTTAAGTTTTGGCGCTCTGCCTCTCTCCACTCGCCCCGTCCACCGGGAGCATTCGTCTTGCCGCGCGCAATCATCTCGCCGCTCGAGTGACTCTTCCGCCTGCGATGCTGCCATTTCGGCTAGTCACTCCTCCATTGTGCTGGCATCTTTGTCCTCGTTGGTCAAGCACCCTCTCCTAATGTCCATGGGTCTGGTCTGCCTCCTCATCCCGTCCTGCTGCGCCGATGTGTTGGCTAGTGAGAGGTTACGATCCTCTGCCTTCCTGCTCATGCCGGGGGGGGGAATGATTGTTGATTCCTCCATTCAGTCCTCCTACATGATAATACATGCCGGTGCAGCATCTGGTAGGTGGGTAATAGCTCAATATGCCGGTTAACCCAATGTTGATTGGATAACCAAGCCTCTTTTAACAGACGGACGCCCTTGGTTGTATCGTGAGCAATGGCTCTGACCTCTGAAGGTATGGTTGTGCTCGATAGTGTGAGCCCATACCTGAGACCGTTTTTCTTTACGTTTAATGGCCAGCTCATGCTTATGGAGCCTTGTCCGGAGGCGTTTTGTGGTCTCCCCAATGTAGTTACATGAGCAATCATTGCAGTTGATTTGGTAGACCACAGATGACATGTCGCCCGCGGATAGGGGTTCTTTAGGGTGTATTATTTGTGTGCGCAAGGTCTGTGCGCCTTCCTTCCTTCCTTTCTTCCTTCCTTCCGTCCTTCCTTCCTTCCTTCCTTCTCTTCTTTTTCTTTCCCTCTTCATTGTCCTTTCCTTTTTCTTCCTTCCCCTCTTTCCTTCTTTTTCTTTTTCTTTCCTCTTTCCCTTTCTCTTTTCCTGTCCCTTCTTGGATGCTCAAATGCAAAAGGGGAAACATTTCTCAATGCCTCCTTGTCTTGTGATCAAATGTCACTTTTGCTAGTAGTTTGTTGTCACTTAAAAGATTGAGAACAAACCAGGCTCAGTTTATCCCATGCTTGCATTTAGTGGGAGCATCCACAGACAACAATACAGCAAAACTGTTGAAATTGTGGCTGTGATAGTTGATCAGAGCTCCTCCATTTTTTATGTGCAACAGCTTTAGTATTTAGGAACAGAGATAGCTTAGTTGCTTTTCTATTAATACGTAATCCTTAAAAGAGCTCTCTTGTAGGGACTCAGCCTTGGTCTAATTCAGACTGGAAATATAAGAAAGGAAAATATTTTTCCCCACTCTGCTTTGTCCTGTTTTCCCCACTGGAAATGGCTGTTAGCAACACACAAGGAGGGAATACTTTCCTAAGAGCTCACAATTCAAGAATACCAATGTTAACTTGAATTGCCAACAAAGTTCTGACAAAACAAAGTTGTGACAAAACAGAACACAAAATTGCTTTCCCCTTCGAACTGGGGCATTTACAACCAAGTTGTCTCTCCTCCCTTCCTTCCTCCCCTGCTTTTTAAAAAAAAAACTGCCAGAGGCTCTGGGCAGAGGTGGCAACAGATAGGCAGCGGTGGACAGAAGCTTCACATTTTGACCTCTCCCCCCTATTGTTGCCTCTGCGTGGCTCTCAGCTCACTTCTCCCAGACCCACGCACGTGTTTATGTATGTGTACGCATGGGAGGGTCTCACCCCTTGCAGCCCTGTGCCCTCAACAGAGACCTTCTGGGATGGCAGGCTGCAAACTAATGAAAGCTGGTTTTTTTGGGAGTACTTGTTTTTTTTCTCAACATGCCGCCGATCGCATTGCGCCCTGCCCCCCTCAGCTCCCGCCCCCAGCCCCGTGGAAGGCTGCAAGAAGCTCCCATCGCAGCTTCTCTTATCTCTCCTGTTCGTTTCCTCCCCAATGTCACAGAGTGGGGCTGCAAGGAGTGACACCCCCCATGCGCATGTGCGCACACACACACACACACATACACACCTGTACACGGATCTGGGAGAGGCGAGCTGAGAGCCATGCAGTGGCCCTTCAGGCACAGAGGCAACAAAGTGGGGGAGGGGTCAAAATGGGAAGCCTCCTATCTGGAGCCTCGGGCAGCTAAAAAAAATACCTGAGAAGCGCTCAGAAGGCAGTCCCTTTCCCAGCTCCTTCCTTCTTTCCTTCTTTCATTTCCTTCCTTCCTTCCTTTCTTTCTCCCCTTCTTTTCTTTCCTTCCTCTGCACTTAGGAAGGGATGATGGGAGGGGGAGAGATTGCCAGTGCTTGCTCGTGGCCACGCTGCCACTGGCCATCGCTATCCCACGCAGGCAGGGGCGATCCCATTAAAAGGGAAGCCTGGTGGCTGCAAGGCTAGGTTAGTGAGTGGTCGTGGTGCTGATCTACTGCTGGGGTCCATCAAAGCCAGAATGCGCTCAGCCTTAGATCCACAGGGTAGCCCTGGAGCCAGAAAGGATCCCCCCGCCATCTCTGCTCCGCCCCCTGGGGGGGTGCACGGAGAAGGCAGCGAGAGTGCTGGCAGCCTGGAGGAAAGGGAAACACTTCTCTTGCCTTTTTTCTTTCACAGTGATCAACAGGGATGGTCAGCAGGGATGCCGGGTGATCGCTGCCTCCTCTTCGTATGCCCAGGGGGCGGGGCGGGGGCAGCCCTTCGCTGGCCCTTTCTCCGTCAAAACCTCCTTTTATATCCTCTCCTCTCTCCCCCCTCCTCTGCTTTTTCTCTTCAGCGCACCTCCAGCTTCCAGAAGCACTGATCAGCTGGAGCCTGGCACTGATCCTGGGGTTTCTGCCCAGCCCTGACAGCCCTGCAACTTCAGCTGTCTCTCCCTCAGGCTTGTGTGGTGCTGCCGTTTCAGCTCATTCCTCTCCCCTCCCCCCCGCTACCACTTCTCTGGGACGGTCACGTACCACCTGCCAGGTGCCAAAATACCACCTGCTATAAACCAATGGTACTTCCTGCAATAGATAAGGCTTCTATTGAATAATAAATGGCCTCTCAGAATAAAGCACTGAAAATCAAAAATAAGCAAGAATTCATCTAGTCCAGATCAAGAATAAGAAATCAGAAGGGGTGAGAAAAGCAGTCCTTATTGTGCCATATAGGTTAATCAGCTCCTGTGCTGATCATTTTTTCCTTAACCTACAGAGCTAGTAGCTTCTAGCTAGGTAGGAAGACTTTTTCTATGACCATATGTTCACAGTTTACAATTTCAAACAGGTTTCAGCCAGCCTAAAAGACTGTTGGCCTTCAGCTATCATTTCCTCTGCCATCCTAGGTTTAAAGAGCCACCTGACTCCATCATAGTGGCAATTTAATGTGGTAAACAAACTCCCCTTTCACCTTTTGACAGGCAATTTAAAATGCATCGCAGGAGCTGCATTGCTTGAGTGAACTTAGTAGATTGATTTTCTTGTTAAACCCTGCTTCAATTTCCAGAATAGCTTTGTGGGGTTTACAGTGTGGCATCTTTTCTCACAATATTTTTTACATTCTTTTCTGGCCACTTGAATTAGATACCAATAAAGAACATGCAAGGGCTAGAGATGGAGGCAAAATTAATTTAGTTTGCATTTAAATTCAAACTATCTAATCTTTATTTTTCAGTCAGGCCAGTTATTTAAAGTTAATCGACCTCCGAATATCTCAATGTACTTTTTCCAACAAATGCAAAGTTTATATTGGTGAAAAACCTGTACAAATTGCATATACTCATGAATTTGTAAAAACATATCATTTATTAAACTTGTTTAAAAGAAGTATAGATCAGGCTACATTGTAAACTAAAGTTGCATAGATTTTAGCATAGATTTTCATAATCAGATTTGATAAATGAACTTGGAATATTTTAAAACATGCAAAACTGAGGTAATATGTTCAAGGGTTGTAACTTCAGAGTGACTATTCCTTATTACAAATTAAAAAACTGCATATAAGGGACAATGTTGTAATTTTCATATATCCACCAAGTACAATACAGCCTGATGTGATATACTCCTAGGCTTACTGTACTCTATGCTTCATTGTGTTATGTTTCTCAACCCTAACTAGTCTTCTGACTGGCTCTTTTGTTGTGTTTCTTTGTCCTTGTTCTTTCCTGTTTTGTGGCTTTTCATCGCAGAGGAAGAAGTCATGTGTTCTAGGAAAAAAAACATGTGATTATAACACTTTTTCTCCTTAATGGCTAAGAAATTGGTATAACAGCACAAGCCATTAAGCATTGACCTCCTGATTTAGGCTATAAGGCAGGACAACTTTTTGATTTGTGATATATGATTTTAGCCTTGCTGTTTTCATGGTTTGCAGACAAAATGGCATCCGTTCTGATATGCAGAAATGAAAGCACATTCATCTGTATTCAGAAAAACACATCTAATTGCATTTAATTTCTACATCTTGCAAATGAAGCAGTTGCATGAAGCAGAAATTGAAACTGGGAGAGAAAAGCAATCAGGACAGCACATATGAAAATTCAGGGGTTGAGGGAAATATTGTTTAGCTCATGGCCCCACTTTACAAAATGCTTTACAGATGCTGCAACCTCTTAGAATTTGTTGCCCACCAACATTGCTATTTCTAATACCAGCCTAGAAGCCTCTAAAGTGACTACAGATTCGTAACTTTTTTCTGTTGTATTGGTTCTCTTGCTGTTGACTAGAAAGTGACTAATTTTTTGCATACTATATGTCCTAGTGGATTTAATTTCAATATTTCTAAAATACTATTTCCTTTTGATCTGCAAAAGAAATGCAAACTCTTGATTTTCCTTGTTTAAATATTTTTTCTTGAAAATACTTATGTCTGGAGATTAAATCTGCATTCTTAATTTCATGTATAACATGGCTTGTGTTAAACATACAGTATTTTAAATCAGCTGTTTCTTGTGAAATCTTGGGAAGGCATGCCTTGAAAGATGTACCCAATATAAATGAATGAAGTAAATAAATGAATGAAGTAAATAAAACGAATACATTTCTGTTAATGTGGAAGGAAAAACAAGGGAGTCATCTACAATGTGAATGGGTCTCCTGGCCAATATAGCCATTGCAACCCAATAGCACGTTGCATATTAGAACCCAATTGAAAAAAAGAGATGCTTTGAGCTTTGTGTGTGAAAAAGCCCACTCTTGCTATCTAAGAAAAAAATGCCTAAGTAATGCTTTCAAACAGCTCTGGCTTCAGACTGATTTTGATACTGATCTCATGTGGCAGGGATTTCACACAAGAATTGTCATTTAATGCAGCATCCAAGACAATATTCCTGGAACAGTTCTCTCTTGCTTTTACTTTGAGCCTCTGGTATACAATATATGATGAATCTATGCATTCATCACGTATTGCAATAAGATTTGCTGTGAGTGTTTTGGTTTGTAGTTCATGCTCTTAATTTCTTAGTTTCGTAGGTTTTCCCAACTTGACAAAAGGAAAGTAGCTGCATCTTTTCCCATTCCAAAGAGATTACCTGAAATAAGCTGGATAGCAGGAACTGGGGATGGGGGATGGGGATGAAACAATTTCTGCATGAGTGGAGATCCAGGTGTGTGACTTAATAGAACTTGTCTTGAAGTAAATGAGAGGGAAATCCTAAAAGGCAGTTTCCAGAAAAATTAAGTATATTATTAAGGACCTCTGGAATGCATACCCATGCTGTAAAACAATTATAAGAATGAAACCTGATATAAATATTGATGATAAATGGAACTATACATAAGAGCAACCCCCACACACAAACACTGATAGTAGAGTTAAAATCCTTTGAAATTAATGTGGCACTGGTATTGTATCCCAATGCTTTTAGCAAACAAATAAAAATACTTTATCTATGGACAGCAGAAAGAATATGGCTAAAGACATTTGGTAAGGTTGCCCAAAGACCAAACAATTTTAGTGGGCAATCTTTAAGGAGATCAGTATCTGTTCCATTAGCTCAAGCAATAGTAAAATATGCATTTTATACTTGTTCAAAGAAGGAAATAAAAATATTAAGAATACAGATATTAGGTTTATGCTAATAACAGCAAGAATTATTGATATTCAGAAATAAAGAGATAGGAATCTCAACACTGGATTTTTGATACTCTAATTTATTAGTATTGTTTCAATGGAAGTGTCAAAACTGACTCGGCTTCATCATTGCCTGTACCTGATTTTGGCTCGCAGTTTTCCAAACAGAAATGGGAGGGGGTTGGTAAATTCCTAGGAAAGGGGGAGGGCTAAGGAATGCACGAGAGCCTGCTGCTGCCTGAGAAGAGTTACCCACCAAGGTCAAGTTCCAAGAATTGTTCAAATGGCACAGACTGTTTTCCCGAAACAAAAGAACTGCATGGAATTGGTGGGCAATGAACTGTGGGTTGCCCAGAGAAGAAAAGGGATTTTTACCTATGTCAGTTTTAGCGGGAAAACCTCAGAACTGACTTTGCTTCTGCTGTACCTAGACAGATCTTTCAATAAAGTTTTACTCTTAGTTAACTCTTTGAACCAGGAGTTCCTTCTTTAGAATGTGCCAACTGGGATGGTTGACAGGAAGGACCTATAGATCCAAAAAAATGCATATTCTTTAGGTATAACATTCCTTTTATCTAATTTGTAAATGTTGTGTACATTTTTGTATAAAATAAGAACTAGCAAGGAGGTACTTAACCTCAACAGCAGGGTGAATTTTGTGGCATGAAGATATATCATCTTAAAGGAGAAGGAGTCTTGAATTTGTTATGAAGAACTGTATTTTTTAATAAAATCCTTTTTTTGTATTTGTTTTAAAGATAATGTTCAGTAGATGGTGGCCTACTTTTGCAATTTCCTTACATACTTATTTAAATTCTGCTGTATTAAAAGTGGTATCTGGCAAAGATTTTCTGGCTTTCCTGCCTCTCATCATTTTTCTCTGATCTCACCTCCAACAGGACCCTTGCAGAGAAATGATTCGGTGCCATTCTTATTCATCCCCAATGGCCCTCCCAAGCCTTTTTGTTGTTCTGTCTTTCTTCTCAAATGCCTTCTTACTCCTGAGATTCAAAGACTTTGAAACTCAAAAGATTATTTGTTTTTCTTATAGCAACTGTGCATATCAGGATCTGGAGCTTAATTAGCTTCCAGACCCTACTGCTTTTCTTTCTTTCATCCCACTCTATCCTTTCTGACAGCTGCAGCTACAAAGCAAATCAATAAAAGGCCATAAAGTAGAAGGACATTATCTCCATCATCTGAACATAGAACATTCCCAAGAAATATAAAATTAAATTGTATTATTAAACTGTAAAGTCAAAATTCTAAGTAACCTAAAAGACTGAATCTAAATTCAGTCATCACTTTCTGCATTTCTCAGGGCAGGAAGCTTAAGTAGGAACTGGTTGTAAAGTAAGGAAGAGTGATAGGCTCTCACCAGAGATACTTGGTGTCCCCTAGGTAGGTAAAATAGAGGCCAAATTCTATGTAAGTGAACACCAGATAAGGCCAAGCCAATCTGAACTAAGGAAGTGTACAGGGGTGGGTGGATGACTCCCTTGTGAGTTTTTTGGTGACCGCCATTTGTACATGCCTTGTTTGTTGTTGTTTGGTCTTCACTATTACTTTTATTGTAAATAAGTGATAAATATTTGTACCTTTATGGCAAGGGTACAATAGACAGCAATTTAAAAATAAGATGGCATTAATATTTAGGTGAGAGGATATGCAGCTACTCAGAACTCATGCCCACCCAGACTATCTGTTGCTATGGAAGTCTAATGAAGGCAAAGAAATGCAATTATTTTAGTGACATGTCAAAATTTCAGCAACAGCCAGAAGTTCTAAATAAGTATTGAATGGAGCTCCTTTGGCCATGGGAATATTTCCTTATTTTTCCTTCACTACAATTTAATGCTGCTTTTTACAGCAATAATAGGCAAGGCAGAATAAACCAATCTGCCAGGGGCATGAAAATGTGCAAATTAAATTCCATCTGTTTCTTTCTATGCTGTGCCACTGAAAATACTCTCTTTGATGTCTGAACTATATCATTCAGCTTAGTACAGCCAGCTGAGTTCAACAATAGAAGATGGATTTTTGTCATCTTATTTTCAAATTCTATTTTTGCATTTCTAAAAAAAACTTGAATAAACACAACTCATTGTGGGTACTACTAACCATATGGAGTCAGTGCTGTGTTGGCTTGGTAAATATCGGCCAGCTGCCTCTGGAGAAAATGCCTTTGCAAACTGCAGCACACACTGTTTGATTAACCAGCTAAACTCAGAAGCAGATGTGACTTGAAATCTGAACTTCTCCACCTGAGCGCCATCTGACGCAGCCCCTTTTAATTACACTGGTCAGCTTTGTGGTCCCAAGGTTGTAGAGCTCCTTTGTCATGTACAAATATATCATGCATATTTGGCTGGGAAATCAATGTGAAATCAAGTAATAGAAAATAACTAGTATTTGTGTATATTATATCAAGTAAATGCTATTATTTTGCAGCTAGGGCCATATTTAAAAATCAAAAACTTCCAAGGAGCACAGCAGGTATAGTGATGATGTGATGAGTAGCCCCAGGGTGAGATAGGCAGCATATAAATTTAACAAACAAATATATATGCTGCAATATTTGAATTCACCTGTTGAAGCAGTATAATGTAGAAATAATTTTGAATCAAAATAGTTGCTGACTTTTCTTCCATTTTCCCTCTTTTCTTACAGGCTACAATTGGAATTGACTTCCTATCTAAAACCATGTATTTGGAAGATCGGACAGTAAGTAGCAGGAAGTGCTGAACTGCTGAGATTATCAAGCTCTGTGTTCAGAAAGAAATAGTGGACAAACATCAAGTGGTTTCCATGCTAACCCTTCCCCCCTTTGATCAAACTGATAATTAACTTATCCATTGACAGTGTATCATACCTAGTAGAGGGTTGTTTTTGATATATTGCTCTGGATCTTCTTAGGAATATAGTGTCCTAAAAAAAATTGGAATCACACCTTTTCCACCTGGCCTCTTGTTGTTTTTCACGAGATTCTGCTGTTGTTCCTTGCGATGCTGAAGTAGGACAAATGAACAGAATTCAGGCTAGCAATTATCACCTTCCGTAAATAATGACTACAAACCCCATGGATTACTGTAAAAGTCAAAAAACATTTATCTGGGATTTTGGTTGAATCTTAATTTAGGGATTAGCAACTTCACTGCATTCCTTCCATGGCAATAAATAAAGTCACCTGTGAATTGAGCTTGACTGCAGATAGCTTCAGGGGTGCATCACATTGTTTGCTTGACAAAAGTACCAGAATGGTTTGACATTACTCTCTTCCGGATGTATTTTTGACTTTGTAGTCTGGAATATTGCTATAATATTTCATGGTAGTCTCCCATCCAAGGCTCCGTTTTCTTACTTGCCGTTAGCATGATTGCCTGCCATCTCTGGGATGAGATGGAGCGTGCAATTTCTTCAAAGAGGGACACGTGGCCTCTTAACTGGCAAGCTTTTCTTAAGTGCCTATGTTTTGAGGTTTCTATTTTTTCTTAGAACTGTCACTGCCCCTACTTAAAAAAAACCAATTTATAATTTGGGGAGAACCTTTTTGTAAGGATAATCCAATGTCAACACAGATGGACATTAGCAATAATGAGAGAGAAGCAGCAGCGGCACTGCATTAATCAGTAGCATCTGGTACAGTGTTAATGCAGTCTCAAACATCCATCTTAGTCCTAGTGGATTGTTTCCAAGGCTTTCCAATTGCTTTTATGAAAATGATAGACTGAGTATAATAGAAATGCAAGAGCAAAATTACTGGTAAATTTCCCTAAGCTGCCCCACAGTTTGTATGATCTAAGAGCTGGAAGATGAATACTGTAGCTTTCTTATTTCTGCTATCCTTTCATCAGAAGATGCAAGCTAGGGCAGTGGTGTCAAACTCACAACGTCACATGACGTATTGTGACTTTTTCCCCCATTGCCAGGAATGGGGTGGGCACGGTTTTGGTGTGACGCATCTGGCCCATGGGCCGGCAGTTTGATACCCCTGCCCTGGGAAAAACAAAGTCAAATGTCCCATAGGGTAGGTTACCTGCATTCAGACTATGTTTAATGAAGCATTCCTTTGACAAATATTCCTGAGTCAGTTTGTATTTTGTATATGTGTAAAACTCTTGTGCCCAATTATACTTTATGATGACACAATGCTTGAGTATTCCTGGAGTACTGATTCTCCTGATCCCTCTAATAATGCAGATAGCTACAGATCATGTTGCAAATCTCATGAATCAATGCAAATATGCATTGCCCAGGCCTTTCTTTCAGTGAAACCTGGCCGTGTCTTTTGTGATACTATTGTAGTCTGATCCCAATTGCTTTTTAAAACCAACTATTGCAGCATCTCTCCTTCAAATTTCTATCTCAGTGGCCTCTTCCTTTTTGTTCATTATATCAAACTTTCATAGTTGCAACATTTTTAATATGTTTTTAAGATGCCAAGTTTTTAAAATAAGAATTTTTAGATATTTCAACCTCATACTTTAAAACATACAACCTTTTCTGGATCAAAGATTCTGTGAAGATGGAGTACAAATCTGTCAAAGCAGATAATATGTCCAAAATTTTAAAGTTTTCTTCTCAAATTCCATACATAAATTAATTCTTCGCCCTCCCTTCTTCAAATATTCCCTATTTTAAATTTTGTGCCAAAATTGCAAAGCTTAATTTTGATGTACTTTCTGCTCTATCCACAGGGAACAATTACTTTTTTTCTAATCAAAACAAACAGGTTGGGGGAAACCAATGTACAAGATACATTTCTTCCCATGCATGTTCTATAGATTATAAATACATAAAATTATATGCTTGTAATCTTGTGTGGGCATTACATAAGATTACAAATAATGCTTTGAATAATTAAAAGACATGAATAAAACATTACATGATCAATTTAAAAACAAAACACATGGCTAGAAGCCTCTTTTGTTTAATTCTTTATCACTTTTGTTTTCTCTTCTTCCTGTTGTTTATATCTGTTTCTCTTCCTAATTGTGTGTGTATATGTGTATATGCCTTTCTCTTTGCTGCTCTCCTCCCTTGGCCCTGGCAGGTACGGTTGCAGCTCTGGGACACAGCAGGCCAAGAGAGATTCCGAAGTTTGATTCCCAGTTACATTCGTGACTCTACAGTAGCTGTGGTGGTTTATGACATCACAAGTGAGTTAAGTTTGGATGTGGTTGTCTAAATGGAAATAAACTGTAAAGGCAGTTTTAGTTCAATATTAGTCCTCTCTATAACTGGGGTCCCCAACCGCCAGTCCGTGGACCAGTACTGGTCCGCGGCATGCCAGCAACCGGTCCACACAAACAAGCAAAGCCCCATCTGTGGGATGCAGGCAGAACACAAAACCACGTACCCTCCAGTCGGCGGAAAAACTTTTCTCCACAGAACCGGTCCCTGGTGCCCAAAAGGTTGGGGACCTCTGCTCTATAACATAGTATATCACATTACTCAATATAAAGTGAAACAAATGATTATATTAGACAGATTGTACTGAAAAGATGTGAGATGTAACACTGGAGAGCTTGGCTCTGTTCTCCTTTATGCTACCACAATATTTTAAACTGCAGTAGAATGCAGGAATTTTAAATGTCCTTGTTAGCAGCTTCCCCATCCAGTACTCTTCAGTCTTGTTGAAGTAAAGCTTCCCTCATGTGGACAACTGTAATCCAAGGTATTATTTTTCTTCTGTTTAATCTTATCGATTTGGGGTGATTGCCTGGACAAACCCCTGTGGGTTTTTTTTAGCAAGGTTTTTCAGAAGTGGTTTGCTATTGCCTCTTTCCTAGGGTGAAAGAGAAAGTGACTGGCCAAAGGTGGGACTAAAACTCACAGTCTCTGAGCTTCTAGCCCAATGTCTTAGCCAAACTGGCTCAGTTTATCTGCATTGGAGAAGGAACGGTTGCTGGAATTGGGTATGTCTAGTTCAACGAAGAGAAGGACGAGGGGGGACATGATAGCAGTGTTCCAATTAGAGTCCCCGACGGTGTTTCTTCTCCCTCAGTTCGATAAGAGGTTCCGCGGACTTCCGTCCTGCTCTTCGTTACCCACCTTTGACTAGTTCCTCTCTTCGTTGAATCTTGATTCCTCTTTGAAGGACTGTCAATCTTGTTAATTGGTTACCTTGAACCTGCCTCCAGAAGTGGTGAATGCTCCAACACTGGAAGTTTTAAAGAAGAGACTGGACAGCCATTTGTCTGAAATGGTGTAGGGGTCCTACCTGGGCAGGGGGTTGGACTAGATGACCTCCAAGGTCCCTTCCAACTTTATTATTATTATTAAGAGGTTCAATGAATATTAGAGGCATACCTTAAATTCCTAGCCAGGTGATGGCTAGGGAATTCTGGGATTTGAAGTCCACACATCTTAACATTGCCAGGATTAAGAAACACTGCCTTAAGGAGTAGCTTGATAGTCTAAACAATCCCATATTCTGCTTCCACTATTATTAGACTTGATACCAGTGTGAAGTCTCATGCCAAGTAAAGCAGGAATCCTTTAACTATACGCTGGTTCGTTCCTGGAAAATTAGATCAATGCTTTTTAAATCTTGTTAAGAGTACATTATTTTCTTTTGTGTATGTCAGTGGTGGCGAACCTATGGCACGGGTGCCAGAGGCGGCACTCAGAGCCCTCTCTGTGGGCACACACGCCATCGCCCCAGTCCTAGGCCTTCAGCTGGGTTTAATAAACCTTTTCACTTTAGGCCTCCACTGCCGTGTGCAAAAAAAAAAAAGGTTCAATCAGTCAATTTCAACTTCTCCCGGGAAAAAAAAAGATCTTGCAAAGTTGGAATTGATTGATTGAACTTTTTAGTCCCACCCAGTCGGCTGTTACCACCACAGCCACGCCCACCCAATGGGCCACGCCCACCCAATGGACCACATCCAGCCAATGGGCCACACCCAGCCAATGGGCCACAAAGACCCGGCACTCGACAATGCATAAGTGGGTTTTGGGTTGCAGTTTGGGCACTCAGTCTCTAAAAGGTTCGCCATCACTGGTGTATGTAATACTGATTGCCCACATGGTAAAGATGAATTGATTTATGGGCCGAGTGAAATTAGTAAACAGGCAAAACACTGAAATATCTTCTGATTGGTATTTTTATAAATAGGCTATGTAAGTTTTTGTGGGTCTTTTTTAAAAAAATGACACATTAGTTTATTTCTTTTAACATGTTTGCATCTAAAGCAATGGTACTTTTGATTGCACTCCTGTTTTCCTTTGCAGTATTTATCACTGTAATATTTCTCAGGATGGTTCCAACTGCCATCACCAGAACAATCTGTGGCACTTTTGCTTTAAAACAGTGCTTGTATTTCTTTGATTTATTTTATTTATGTCCCACGCTTTCTTCAAATTACACTTAATTTGTAATATTCACACACATCCATTTTATCCTCAAATAGGCTGAAAGGGAGTGATTGACTACATATCACCTTTTAGCTGATGGTCAGTTTTAATCCATAGCTCTCCAGGCATGATCTACCCATTACAACCACATTGGCAAATCCAGTTCATTAGAAAAGTCTCCCGGATCAGACCTACATTATGGGAAAGGTAGAAGTGCAGCAGTCTTATCTCCAGCTTCAGCTAGACCACAGGGTGAAGGGCCAGTGCCAAGTGCCAGAATATTTCCAAATGATCATTCAGAGAGGCAGAGATGACAGGCATGATAACGTTGGCTGACCTACCCCTAGAGGGACACACTAGACATTTTCCCATGCATCTCTCCTGTGGTTTAAAAAATATACTACAATCAAAACTGTTATGTCCTGGGCCTGTGATTGACAGCAGGTGCAGGAAGCTGCAGAGAGACCCAGGCAGACCACGTGGCTTGCCCGGGCCAGACAGGCTGTCTCCAGCCTACTGCGCTTGCACAGAGCGGGAAAATACGTTGCATTTATTGGCTGACGCTGTTCCCTGCAAAAGGTATAAAAAGGATCAGCGCCATTTTGTGTTGCTCTGTTAAAGCTGAAATAAAGAAGCATCTGTTGTTACTACTGCCTCGTTTCAATGCCTTACCAACGCACAGAACAGAACAAAAACAGATAAATATTTGTGTTTACAGGTGTTTGTTATTCCTTTGATTTCAAAAATGAAGTATTTTTTCCTACATAGATGCATAGTACCTATTCTCAAGAAACAGTATTTAACATCAGGATAGCAGAAGCAATTATATGTGGTGTCTGTAACTATACTGGTGTTATTGCATAAGCACATTTTTTTTTATCAGCAATGGCATCTTTTCCTTGTCTGTAAAAAGTGGTTGTAAAACAGTGAATAGTAGTGTGGAAAAAGAATTATCTGAAATGACCACAACCATCTCAATAAAGTATTCATAAAGTTACTTAAGCTGCACGACCGGTTATCCTTCATGAATTTGTGTACTCCCATTTGTAAGCCATTTGAACTGGTGGCCATCCACAAACCTTCTGGGGGCAAATTCCATAGTTTAGTTCTCTCAGTAAATCAATGACTTTCAGATAGCACTTGCTTTCTTCCTTCCACAAAACCTGTCTCCATGCTGAAGGAGCTACCAAGATAAAACAGTTCTGATCCTGAAATCCTGGATCCAGGTTCTGCCATGAAAACACTAACTTTTTCTGAAGCCATCTCTCGCCTTTGTATTGTTCTTATTGAAATGAACATAAGAGGAGCGGAAAGTGACAGAAAGGAGGATGTGCCTCCCTCTGGTGGCTCCAGCTGACCAGTGCAGTTGAGGAGTGAACAGACAAAAGTGGTTCAGTATAAATGCTCCTTTTCTAATGGATTGCTTTGGAAGGACTGAGAGCATTGCTTTGGTTGCTATAGTTGCATTAGCTCTGTCTCTAACTGGCAACTGACTCTCTTAGACAAAAATGTAGGCATCAGTGATTTGTCGAATAAGAAAGCTTGGGCCTCCTGCCACAGTTTATTTGTCTTAGAAGAACTTGTGGTTGAAGCTGTTGCCAGTGAAGGTATACACAGAAAATTAGCTATGTGAACAAAAGACACATGCGACCAAATAGTCTACAAAACAAGAATAGTGGGGGGAAAAGCATTACTGTACTTGGAATTTACAGCTGTGCTACACAAAATGTCTTTCCCAAGGGATACTTTATCAGAACAATGTCTGGATGCGGCTGCAAGTTACTAATACAGAAATGCTTAAAATGTTAGTATTAGTTCTGTTTGTTTGTAGCTTGTGGTTGAAAAATAAATTAGTTGTAAATTTTATAAATGTTGCATGTGATATTCATGTTTTAAAATTAATTGGCTAGGGGGAGGGGGAGTAATAATCTGTGTTTTGATGAAAAAAATTCAGCTGAGAGAAATTTCTCAGTTGGCATTAGTTCTATTTCTTCTATAGGCAAAGATGAGGTGCTGCTGAGAACATTCTAATGGACATTGTGGTAAAAGGCACATTTGATGTCATGCCCAATCACTGTTTGGATTACAGTTATAATAAAGCAACAAATCTTCAACTTTCTGTTCACTTCCTGTCCATTCCCATCCTTGTAAAAATATCTTATGTAAATTTTTTGTATTCATATATTCTCTCTTTTGGCTTTCACTGTCCTGATGTTTGTATCTAAAACCTTGGTTTTGATTTCTTTGAATAGCTTTTATTTCTTCCTTCCTCTAGCCTCATAAAACAGGCAGAAAAGTTGATATCACTTCTTTATTGTACAATTTCTTTGTACACTTGTATCTATTTCTCCCTTTTTCTAAGGAAATGAGATTCTCTATAAGGAAATCTAGTCAGCTGTCCAACTTCTCTTTAATGTTCAAATAATCCTATGAAATAGCTTAAGTAATTGGTGCAAAATCCCCTTTAAATTTTCACATACAATCTTTTAAGCTCAATATTCAGTCACTCTGAATTGACTGATCCAGGAGAGGAACCCAGATATTGGGGGAGTAAAATTTCCAGCATCTTTAACCTTACTGGCTAAAAATTATATGAGTTGTGGTTCAAAAACATTTGGGAACCAGAGTTTATCCATCTCTGAGTGAATGAATTTTCTTAAATTCATTCAGCACTGTGACTATTGCCAGAAATCATAAAAAAATCTCCAAATCCATTGGCTAAGCCATTTCCATCATCTGTTGGAAAGACTGGCATTTGCCCCATACCTAATTTCTGGTTTTTCTTCACAGATCTCAATTCATTCCAACAAACTTCCAAATGGATTGATGATGTCAGAACAGAAAGAGGAAGTGATGTCATCATTATGTTAGTGGGCAACAAAACTGACCTTGCAGATAAAAGGTAAATAGACACCTTCAGAATGAAAAGGAAGCATTGCAGTTACAGAAGGTGTCTCTTAATTTGTTTATACCGTATACAGAAAAGTTGAAGAAAGACAGTAAGTCTCATACTGTGGAAGACCTCTAAGGCAGGGGTGTCAAACTGCTGGCCCGGGGCCGGTTGCATCATGCAGAGGCCACGCCCACCCCAGCTGTGGCAATGCAAAAAAAAAGTCACGATATGTCGCGACATGTCACATGACGTGGCGAGTTTGAAACCCGTGCTCTAAGGTCTCTTTGTCAAAGGAAGTGATTTCCTAGAGTAGTATTTCTCCTTGCATTTGTTATGGACGTAGGTGGATCCCAATTCCAAGATATCCTGTTTTCCCCACTTCCCCACTTGCATTGAATCAGCTACCGTGTTCCCTCTGTCTGACTCTAGGCAAATCACCATTGAAGAAGGGGAACAGAGAGCTAAGGAACTGAATGTCATGTTTATTGAAACAAGTGCAAAAACGGGATACAATGTAAAACAGGTAATGCAATGTTTATTTATTTATTATTTATTTATTATTTAAATTTATATACCGCCCTATCTCCCTTACGGGACTCAGGGCGGTGAACAGGCAATAATAAAAATCACAATAAATATTGAATAAAAAGCCTGCTCTAAAATACCCCATATAAAACCCCTAGCAAAGCCCAATCAAAACTACGCCAGGCCGGCCGCATGGAATAGATGGGTT